>NC_140176.1:231071-279142 GCF_963971535.1 Notolepis coatsorum | reverse complement strand
AGGTGCTTTGCAGGCTGTTCGACGCGGAAATGGGCAAAGACACAGCTCGTCACGCTATTGGGCGCACATGTCACATGACCAGAAACGTCAGTGGCCAATCAGATTCGCAAATCGCAGAACTCCGAAAAATAGGACGCCTCTTGTCAGGGGCGCGACAGCAATCTGTTCTGCATGTGTTTCCATTGGGTTTATCTTTTTTCCTTTATCTTTTTTGCGAGCACGGGGAGAACATGCAAACTCCACACAGAAAGGCCCGGAAGATACCCCTCTTGGGTACCTGGCAACCCGGTCTCCAAGCGGGATTCAAACCCAGGACCTTCTATAGGGATCTCTTCAGAGGCGCCCAAAAAGTGTTTTTTTTTTATTTTATTTTTAGGACTGCATACCTTTTTTGCAAATCAAATTACTATACTTTATACTTATAGCACATGCATGAGCCTGGTCTCTTTTGAAAGATGACATTCTGAAGTTTCTGATACAATAAAAAAAAGTCACTTTTAATGCTAATACCAATACATCAACAACCGAATTCACGATGATTCCCCGTATTTCCCTCGGAGGGCCGGCTCCCTTATAGTGACATTGACGTAATTGCGTCCTAACCTCTTGGTTTGGCTACTAACAAGATACTTTAATGCCACACAACTATGGTTGGTGGTGATGGTTTGCGGTACACAGCATGTTAGTTAAGCACCGGGACATCAACATGGAACATCGAACGCCCCCCTCCCACCTCCCACTCCCCACAATAAACACATAAATAAACACAGGACAGTCACATATAACAAGTGTCAGTTCAGTTCAGTTCATGTTCACTTCAGTTCGGATGCTTGCCCGTCTG
Source organism: Notolepis coatsorum (assembly GCF_963971535.1). NCBI lineage: Eukaryota > Metazoa > Chordata > Actinopteri > Aulopiformes > Paralepididae > Notolepis > Notolepis coatsorum. The sequence goes on along the minus strand of NC_140176.1, from coordinate 278,301 downwards.
TGCAAGGGGGGGGGGGGGGGGGCAGGGTGTTTAGTGTTCGGACTGCTGTTTGTGTCTGGTTGAAATGGACCTGTAGCGCTGGAATAAGTGGTGTGCTGGTTGGGGGGGATCGTTGACTATTTTACCAGAGCGGGTGACTGTGCGTGAGGTGAACTTACATTTACATTTAGTCATTTAGCTGAAACGCTTTTATCCAAAGCTACTTACAAGTTCTGTACGACAAGTCATCAGGAAGGGCACAACTCTATCAGCTGAGTAACACGGTTCATCAAAGTGTTGAGTGCTACAGTGTAGGTTAGTATATTAGGACAAGTGCATGACAGTGACGATTTGTGTGTGTGTCTGTGTGTGTGTATGACCTTAACTTTCGATTTACTGCCAAATTAGTTTGTTGTACTTCTCTGTCTGTGTGGAGCTAGGTGACCTTGACTGACCTCTGTGTGGACGTGGCTGTTGACCGGTTGTCCAATGTGTCTCCATGTGGCCAAAGGACACAGACAGTTTCTTTGGTTTAAATGCACATCATTCAGGACAGAACATGTAGTGTTTTCTACCACGTGTGTAATTCTGCGCGGCCTCCTGGGTCCTCCATCCACTCTCCAGCTCTGAGGTGAGCTCTGCATAGAGTCGAGGCGTGCCCCCAGTGGGCAGAGGCTGCAGTAAAAATAGGCCGTCTTCCTTTTGATAAACTTCACCTGGGCTGGAGGTTTGGAACAAACCTGGTAACCATGTTTTCCTTTGCGTGGAAGATTAATAAACAATGTGTTGTGAAGCTGGCTCAGAGGGCCAGCTCGCTGACTAACTGAAGTCAAAGCGCTGCGTCTAAAAAGTGCTACGTCGTCCCACATGTGCACGAGAGTGTTTGGCCATGGGCGCACAGGCGCACGTGAGAGGGAACATTGGCTGTAACCGGCTCCATGTTCAACGTTATTCTCTCTCTCTCTCTTTTCGAGTGTCACTTGGGTCCACATTGTACCGAGCAAAAGATAAAACAACCTGAAAGTTGGGACTTTAATTCCCTCTCTTTCTCTCCTTTAACTTGAGTATTTCCGACGTACACAAGGGAAGCGGGGGAGGCGGCGAGGGGCAGGCGAGGTGTGAGGAGAGGGGATGAAAGAGAAGAAGTGTCGCTTGTCGTTAGCTCAGTCAGATTAGCATTGCATTATACCGTCGGCGGTGGAAAGCTGCCATATCCACTTATTTGTTTGTTTGCTTTGCATTTCAGCAATTGTTAGACGCATTATACCTCTGGGTTTGTGATTAACCACAGAGCACATGAATAATCAGGTACACGCTCATGCACACAACTTCTACGTGCACAGACTCGAGCGCTCACGTATAGCGCGCACACAGACGAGCACACGCGCTCAAACACTCACACATTGGAATGATATACATTTAATTAGTAGTAAGTGGAAAACAGCCCAAGTTGATTCTAAATGGTAAATGGTGCAGTTATATAACACAAAGTGCTTTACAATGAGTTCCTCACATTTTACCCGTTCACTCACACATTCACACACCGACGGTGGAGGCGACCATGCGAGGTGCCAACCTGCTCATCGGGAGCAGTTAGCAAATTATTAATATTCAAATGGGTTTTAATGACATGGGAGACATACGTTTACATTGCCAAAGCCAAACATGCACGCACACAGTACAAATATACATGTACATTTATTTTTGTAAAATAAAAAAAGTTAGTTTGTTAACACATTGTCGCCCGACCACGTAATTATCCATGTTTCGAATCCATGCTTAGTGGACAGAAGGACGGACATATCCGTGGCAAGTTGTTACCCTACCTGCAGATGTACCCTACTCTTTGAGTTCGCTAAAGTGCAATACTGGCCAGATCCTCTTAGGGGCGCTATCGCGTTAATAGAGTGTTCCCTGTGGCAGAGGTTGTCTTCTTCTTTTTGGATCTCTAATGTCGTTTTCTACTCCCCTGAAGCGATCCCTATATCCTGTACCTTGGAACATGTTTTGGATAGCATATTTCAGTGTGCAATAAGAGGATTTATCATCAGCCAATGGACATATCGATCTACCAGATGGCGATCGATAATGGGGAAATGCTTTGGGGGATCCAACCGGCCACAGGTAAGATCCTTTTCACGTAAACTACAGCCCAATCGGGCCCCGTTTTGATACTCAAACAGGCGATCGGGCAATGTGGCTAGTTAGACGAACACGGCTATTGGTAATCAATAACCCGAAACGACGTCCCCCGCCCCCCCCCCCCTTTCATGCAATACATGCCTGAGGATCGTATCGATCATATGCAGTTCGAGTTTTAACTGTAGCATATGTATAACGCCTGTTGCGGCAGTAGACTGTCATAGACAGATAGTGCCGAGGGGCTGAGCGATGGAGTTCAAACAATTGACGCGCGACATGAAATAACTCCGTTCCACGTCCAGGAAATAGGACCATAGTATTGTGTTGTTATTTGTAGTTATTGCGTTACGTTTAGGCATTATGTGGGCAGTTATCGTACGAATCATATACACTGCTTATATATGCTTGGTGGGAGTGTAACTGCAGTGGTGATGTCATAATAGAACCGGTTATAACAGGCTAGAATGCCCTGGTTCATTGTGATGTCATAATTGATCGCCCTGTGTGGGCGGTCCTGCGGCCTTGTGATGTCATAATAGATCGCCACTAGTGTATAAATAGTGAGAGCCCATAAGGTTCGCCCTTTCACTCCCCACCATCTTCAGACAAGCCACATCGACACCAAGCTCGATAACAGTCCTTTCATATTGCATGCAGTCAATAAGGTACGTTTGGGACCGTACTGCGCTTGTAGTTAAGTTCAGTGGGTTAACAACCACCCTTGTAACGACCGATAAATTGTATGTATGTTGTTATGGTTTGATCCGTGATTGATTGTATTTCATGTATGTTTTCACAGTTTTACGGTTCGGAATAAAGATGTTCTCTTCGAACGGAAATAAAGCCAATCAGTAAACATCAAAGACGAGTTGCTTCATCATTGCAAGAGGGACAGTTACAACTTTTAAGGCATTTATTCTTTCGCTTCATCATGAGACAAACAAAATACGATTTGCACTTTGCGGTATTGCGTTATTGCGGTCAAAAGAAAATATGCTCTCCTAACTCTCACCCCCTCTCCCCGAGAACTGTCAACCTCAAGTTCAAGTTCAAGTTCTTTAATAGTTGTCATACAGAAGTACAGAATACTTTCATACAAAATGCTTCTTACTGTTACGCTCCAGAGACTGTGCTAGACAAGATAGTATCAAATAACATAATAACATAATATAGCATGAATTTAGAAGAAGAAAATGAGGTCACAGTGTTCGGTATAGACATATGTACAATGTTCTGAGTTACCATATAATATACAATACTATGCAGTGTACTAATGTACAGTACTATCTAGTGCAAAGCAGAAATGGGATGAGGTACAATTTTAGGTACAATTTACAGTAAGGTGTACGAGTTGTAGTGCAATCCTTCATCCATAAATATAAAGTGTGGGGAGTGGGTGCTACAGTGTGTTTGTTTAAAGTGGGTGTGTGCTATAAAGTGTGTGGAGTGGGTGCTACAGTGTGTTTGTTTAAAGTGGGTGTGTGCGTGTGGATGTGTGTGCTATGTGCGTTTGGTGGTTGTTGTTGTGTAGTGTTCGTTCATTGTTCGTTTAGCAGCCTGATGGCCTGGGGATAGAAGCTTCTTCTGAGTCTTTCTGTGCTCGCCTTGAGACTCCGGTATCGCTTGCCTGACCGCAGCAGTTCAAAGAGGCAGTTGTTCGGGTGACTGGAGTCTTTAATGATTCTCTTAGCCTTGCCCTTGCAACGCTTGTAGTAAATGTTCTGGAGGGTGGGGAGCCCCCCTCCAATTGTGCGTTCGGCTGAACGTGTCACTCTTTGTAGTCTGCTTCGGTCTTGTGCAGTGCTATTCCCAAACCAGGAGGTGATGTTGCCGGTCAAGATGCTCTCTATTGTACATGAGTAGAAGTTCTTAAGGATCTTCTGGCTGACTTGGAACTTCCTTAGGCGTCTGAGGAAGTAGAGGCGTTGTCGTGCCTTCTTCACAACACTGTCAATGTGTGTGGTCCATGTCAAGTCCTCGGATATGTAGGCTCCGAGGTACTTGAAGCTGTTGACTCTCTCAACCGGTGCCCCGTCGATGCTGAGGGGGCTGTAGTCCTTGACCCCCGACCTCCTGAAGTCCACAATCATCTCCTTTGTTTTGCTGACGTTCAGGGAGAGGCTGTTTTCCTGGCACCATCCCGCCAGGACCTTGACCTCTTCCAGGTAGGCCCTCTCGTCGTTGGCAGAGATCAGGCCCACCACCACTGTGTCGTCAGCAAATTTGACGATTGTATTGCTACTCCGCTGAGCCACACAGTCGTGTGTGTACAGGGAGTAGAGGAGGGGACTCAGAACACAGCCCTGGGGGGCCCCTATGTTGAGGGTGATGGATGAGGAGGTGCAGTTGCCTGCTCTCACCACCTGGGGTCTGCCAGTCAGGAAGTCCAAGACCCACTGGCAGAGGTCATAGCCCAAGCCCAGGTCCCTGAGCTTGGCTATGAGTATGGAGGGGACTATGGTATTGAATGCCGAGCTGTAGTCGATGAATAGCATTCTCACATAGTTCCCCTGCCTCTTGTCCAGGTGTGATGCTGCTGTGTGCAGCACATGGGATATGGCGTCCTCCGTGGACCTGTTGGGGCGGTATGCAAATTGCAGGGGGTCCATGTTGATGGGGAGGGAGGAGCAGATGTAGCCCTTTACTAGCTTCTCAAAGCACTTCATGGCTATGGAGGTGAGAGCTACAGGGCGGTAGTCGTTGAGGCAAGCAGGCTTGGATTTTTTGGGTACAGGGATAATAGTGGACTTCTTCAGGCAGGTGGGGATGACAGCCTGTTCTAAGGACAGGTTAAATATGTCAGTGAATACTGGGGCCAGTTGGTCGGCACAGACTTTTAGGACGCGGCCGGGGATGCCGTCCGGACCTGCTGCCTTCCTGATATTCACTTTTTTAAAGGTCCGCCTCACCTCATGCTCTGTTACCCTGAACACTGCGCCTCCATCAGCAGCCGACCCCCCCCCCCCCCCATTGCCGAGGCTTGTGAGCTGGTGTTGTTATTACCAGCATCAAACCTCGCATAGAAGGTATTGAGGTCATTTGCTAAGGAGATGTCACTGTTCAGTTTGAGGGAGGCGCCTTTGTAGTCTGTCATCGTTTTGAGCCCCTGCCACATAGCTCTAGAGTCAGCTTGTTCAAATTGGAGTTCAATTTTATCCCTGTAGCGCCGTTTGGCCTCTGACACTGTCCTCCTTACGTTGTATCGCGCCACCTTGTGGTCATTCAACCTCTGTGAACTGTCAACGTGAAAAGGTGAATGAAATTCCATAAGACGCTCCCATTAGCGCCACACCCCCGTGAGCACGCCCACCAGCTAAAGTGACAGTACAACTAATAATACAACAAAACTAGAATACTGAATCATAATAAAGAGACCTCCATTACGGCGCCTACAACGCCAATGCCATTGGATATAACGGTAGTAGCTATTAGCCCTGTATCTCGCCTTCCAGGAAATATACTAGACCAAATTCGGTATAACGCTTATATTCACAGCGCTATAAAATGAGAACGTATTGATGAAAAAGAATTTCTTTAAGCCATTTTGAAGGGACGGTTTATGGTCTCAATTGACAATGAGAATGGACAGAATACTATAAAGTATAGATTTAGCTCTACAAACAGCCCCATGTCTGTTTACATATCCCGGTCCTCCTGAGATTAATTCGACTCATCCCAGTGGCCGCGAAAGTGTTAATATCAGACCATATTGAATACGGAATGTTAATATCAGACCATATTGAATACTGAATGTTAATATCAGACCATATTGAATAAGGAATGTTAATATCAGACCATATTGAATACTGAATGTTAATATCAGACCATATTGAATACTGAATGTTAATATCAGACCATATTGAATACTGAATGTTAATATTGAATCATAAAAAAAAAAAATAATAATAAAAGAAAAATAAGAATAATTTTTTTATTTACATTTTTTTATTAAAAACGAAGGTTCGAATGTCCGTTCGAAGAACCCTGACGAAGTTTGAAATCCCAAAAACAGGCTTCGGGGACAGCCTTACCAAATTTATTATTATTATTATTATTCAAATGGAACTCAAACATGTTCTGTTGTGCTGTCACAGTATGATGTTATAATAGAACATTCTAGAACATTTGTGATGTCACAGTATGATGTCATAATAGAACATTCTAGAACATTTTTGATGTCACAGTATGATGTCATAATAGATCATTCTAGAACATTTGTGATGTCACAGTATGATGTCATAATAGATAATTCTAGAACATTTTTGATGTCACAGTATGTCATAGAGACAATACAGACCCTCTTCTCTTGGCCCGGTCCACAGGCATCACCCACACTTTCACAATTTCCCATACTTTATTATTATATTACAGTGTGAACATGAAAAGGCGTCTGGTGGCTGCAGACCAGCTTCCCGTCACTGGCATAGTCGGAGCGTGCTCTGACTTCCTAGAGGGCCAGCTATCTCTGGAAAACTGTGTCGGCATCTGGAGGTTTGCGGACAAGGCCCATCTCTTCATCGTGTGCCACTTTGAGGAGATGCTGCGCGTCTCACAGGAGTTTGTGGAGCTGTCCCTGCAGCAACTGGTGGACATCATCGAGAGGGATGACCTGAACGTGAAGAGCGAGGAGACGGTGTTCGAGGCCGTCCTCCGTTGGATCGACCACTCCCGTGAGGAGCGTAAAACACACATCCCTTTGCTGCTGTCCAAGGTAACTAATTGTATTACTGTGCATTACATTAAAACAACACTAGGTTCCCTAGTACAGTGGTTCTCAAACATTTGGGTCCAAACTCGTCCCTAGCAACAGAAACCGTCTACAACCGATGTCTAAGTTGTACCCGCTGTCTGCTTGTCTCTTCCCAGGTTCGCATGGGCTTGATGAGGCCTGACTACTTGCTGAACAACGTCCAGAACAACCCTGTGGTGAGCGCCAGCCACGACTGCAGGGCCCTCATCCTCAGCGTCCTGAACCCCCCTGGCTCCGACAGGCTCCCAAACCCCCTGATGCGTCCACGCCTGCGCAAGGAGGTCCTATTGGCCATCGGAGGCCGGAGTCGCGGCAGCATGACCATGGAGGCTTACGATATCCGAGCCGGTGGATGGATGGACGTGAGCGTTGAGGGGGAGAGTCCCCGGGCCTTCCACGGCACCGCTTATCTCCACGGTCTGGTCTACTGCGTCGGCGGCAAAAACGGCGTGGAGGAGGTTCTCAGCAGTGTGCGCAGGTTCAACCCCATCACTCGCAGCTGGCTGCAGGCGGCTCCCATGCACTCACGCCGCGTTCACGTCAGCGTGGTCGCGTTGGACAGCTGTATCTACGCCATGGGAGGGATCGGCGTACACATGCATCTGAACACCGCCGAGCGCTACAAGCCTGAAACCAACCAGTGGACAGTGATCTCACCCATGCTGGAGCACAGGAGCCACGCCGGGGCAGCAGCCCTCCATGGCAAGGTGGGTGGAACTGAGGAACACAGGGTGGTAGATGAACCCAAGGAACGCTTACATTAAAAACTAAGCGATTGGTATCATTCAGAATCAGAAATCATAAATGTCTTTATTGCCAAGTAAGCTTGCACATACAAGGAATTTGTCTTGGTCCTTTGGTGCATCAACATTAACAGACAATTAAAGTAGAATGAAATCAAATGGAATATATAAACTAAATTAGAATATTCTTTCTTATTACAGGTTTACATCTGTGGTGGCTCCAACGGGATGGAGTGTCTCCTCACAGCGGAGTGCTACAGCCCAGACACCAACCAGTGGACTCTGATCGCCCCCATGAGCAGCAGGCGTGCCGGAGTGGGAGTGGCTGCGTACGGAGGACAAGTCTATGCGGTAGGTGCACACAGAGACAAAATGCTTTATACTAGATATTTTTATAGATATGTATCGTTTGACTTGCAATGCTGCTGTGATGCCCTCATTTGCCTAAGTGGATTAATAACGTGTCTGCCTGCCTGTCTACCTGAGACACACACTAAAACATTCCTCTCATGTGTCCTGTCCTCAGGTGGGAGGGTGGGACAGCGCAAACGTCCTGGATAGCGCGGAGGCCTACAGCCCCTTGACTGACTCCTGGCACGCCCTGCCCACCATGCTCACCCCCCGCAGCAACATTGGCATCGGGGTGCTGGACGACCTGCTCTTCGTGGTCGGAGGCTACAAGGGCTATGACGACATTTCCAACGTGGAGCGCTACGACAAGAGCAGAGACATGTGGACTGTAGCCGAGGACATAAAGATCCCGCGCATAGGCCTAAGCTGCTGCATAATGCATGGCCTGCCTAACATGAGCCAGTATGCTGCTCCCCATGGAGGAAGAGGAGGAGCAGCAGGAGGAGGAGGAGGAGCAGGAGCAGGAGGAGCAGGAGGAGCAGGAGGAGGAGGACGAGGAGCAGGAGGAGGAGGAGGAGGAGGAGGAGGATGAGGAGGATTAGAAGGAGGAAGAGGAGGAGGAAGAGGAGGAGGAAGATGAGGAAGAGGAAGATGAGGAAGAGGAGGATTAGGAGGAGGAGGAAGAGGAGGAGGAGGAAGATGAGGAAGAGGAGGAGGATTAGGATTAGGAGCAGGAGGAGGAAGAGGAGGATTAGGAGGAGGAGGAGGAGGATTAGGAGGAGGAGGAGGAGGAGGAGGATTAGGAGGATTAGGAGCAGGAGGAGGAGGAGCAGGAGGAGGAAGAGGAGGATTAGGAGGAGGAGGAGGAGGAGGAAGAGGAGCCCCAAGTCTGTTTACATTTGCTGGCCCTCTACCATTATATTAGACGGGCACGAATGGCCCCCATTGTGTTAATAAACTCTGTCACTTGAAAAAATGTCATTGTGCTCCTAAATTTCTTTGTGTGCTTCTACATTTGTTCATTTAGGAACACATGTACTCCTTGGGGAAAAAGGTTTGTGTAGAGCCCTGGTTGAGAGTCAGACCTTTGTAACAAACTGTGACAAATAGAGTATTGATTGATTGATTGATTGATTGATTGATTGATTGATTGATTGATTGAAAACTTTATTAACAGATTGCAGAGTGGGTACAATACAGTACAGCTCAATACACACAATTGTTAAGGGGGTGCAGACCAGAGAAAGACTTTCGTCTTGTTTACATCAGGGTCCCCCATTTTCAATTCATCATAACATATATGACATACATGACATACAGATAGACAGTACTGCTACATCTATACATTTATGACATACCAGATTTGCAAATACAGTACTGTTTGTGATACAAAAAGAGTCAAGAAAAGGGAGTATATACATTTGACGTAGAAACTGTACATTGGAGGAGGTTGGGTGGGGTTGTGTGGGGGGGGTTGGGTACATTGGGATATTGACAACCATACTGGGTAATTTACATTGGAGGTGGTTGGGGGGGGGGGGGGGGGGGGGAAACACTGTATAAACAAGCAAAACTGTACATTGGGGGGGGGGGGGTGACACTGAACAAACAAGCAAAATTGTACATTGGAATATTGACAAAACCATACTAGGTAAATTACTGTACATTGGAGGGGGTTGGGTTGGGATATTTACAGGGGCCAGTTTCGAATTGCAGTCTCCCGTAGGTGTCCCTTGAGAGTGGTTTTGAAAGTGGGTAGTGATTCACATTCCTTTACAGCTTTGGGTAGGGCGTTCCACATTGATGTGGCATAATTGCGAAACGTGTTTAGTCCCTTGTTTGAGCCGAATCTGGGTTTAACAGAGTGTTGTACTTCACCTCGGCAGGAGTCTCTTCTGAAAGGCATCATCAAGCTCCATCAAGCTCCCAGCAGCAGCCTCTGATCTCCCTCTCAGAGGCCATGCTAGCCGAAGGAGCGGTCCTACCATTAGGGGCTATGCTAGCTGTTACGAAAAATCAGATTAAACCGAATATATATATTTATTGATTGATATATATTGCATAATATTTGTATATCGTTTGATATCCCTTGTGTATTCCTTGTACATATACACGGAATATCCCTTTAGCCTAGTACAGACCATAATATTTCATTCTCCTATTGGACAGCGGTCCACCAGGCGCCATTGCCATACCTCCAAGGTCTGGTTCAAAGTCACCACCGGGGACTTGCCTGGACATGAACGGTTCTGCGCAAGGATATGAGACAGAAATAAAGCTGGTACTAGTTTGTTCACCTAACGTATAAATACGGCGCAGGTGAATACAGAAGTAGAGTTACCCAATAAGTTGAAGCCTCACCCACGATACAACGTGCGGTGAAGTATGGCCTGTTTGGCCCCAAATAGAGCATTGAGACCGCGTGCGAATTAATAACTGAAGTATCAGAGTTTAACGCTGTACCGTCGAGTTTGACCGATTCTATTAAGTCAGTAATAGTCTATTTGTGTATAGTGTATCGTGCGGCTACCGTTCTACAGTGACCAGCATCACCAACGTTTCCTCGTACCAGCTAGAGTGCTTATCCAGGCTGGGCTGCTTACCCTGGCGCTTTCACCCGAGGGGCCCTAGACGAGGACCGTGTGGATCATGTACACTGGATAACCTACCGACGACTGCATAGCCCTTTTCGGCTGGATTATATTTGCTTTTGGTCCTGTAATTGATGGAGCGGAGAATCGCCGACACCCACAATTGTGTGGGATTTACCCTGTGAGGAGCCACGTCGAGCCCGCCTCTCAGAAGCCTGAGGCCGGCTAGCTTTCTTCCATGCTGAGCTGCATGCTACGGAGAACAGCTGTATTCGTCTGCGGATCAAGAGATTATTGCACCGTCTCCTGTACTTGGAGTCTCTTTATCGTCGTTGACCCAGACTCTACTACCGACAAATCCTCTCCCCTTGCTGGCTTACGACCGGAGGGACCCTACCAGTATCTCCCGCTATATCACCAGAGTACCATAGATATAATTCCTAAGATTCAGGTTGTATTATTATCTCCTGCGTAATATGAGAATGGACATACGTTATTGATTTGCCTACGCACATTCCTTTGCCTTATAAGCGCATCCAAAGTAAAGTATATTATGTACTATCATTGCTGCTAATAAATACTTAAATCCAGTTTTGTGTGGAACCGAGTCATTGTGGGAAGTGTTCATCATAAGATACCTGTGTACTGTATGGCCAGTAGTAATGTACATAAGACGGTAGTGGTTTAATGATACCATACTTATCAATACAGTCAGGGAATTGTACCCCTCAGTTACAATTGGTCCTTCGAGCCGGAGGGTAACTAGCGTAATATTAATATAGTGGTATTAATATTGACATGGCCAATGATGAACACTCCACAAAACGGTTCTCCTAAAATAGATCGCCCGCAGCGTAGACGGCAGACACCTCAGTACTTAGAGGATTACGTTGCCAGTATACCACCTAGCTTTCTACAGACGGTAAACGCGGAAAAAGTAGATAGTAAAATTATGTCCGACCCTACCGACCAGGCTACCCCGCCAGTAGAGACCCTAGTGGGTTCTAACGTAACTGACCAAGCTCACGGTGGGGACCAGGAGGGACCTGACATGACTTTACCCCCCGCCAAGACCGAAGAAGTAGTCCCCGGAGAGCTCCAGGATAAAGAAAGCCCTCCAGGGATGGAACTCGACCCACCACAACAAGGGACGAGCATGCCGGAGATGGATCTCCTTGATTCGCCACAGGAGAACGGATCTCCAACGAGTACTACCAGGAGCGGATCACCTCAACCAGCGTCTTCCCCCAGCGAGGCGGACAAGATGCTGGCGCAGGCCTTCCTCGCCAGCCTGGCAGCCTCAACCGAGCGCGATCGACTCCAAGCACAGACGCTTAGTGAGCGCGAACATTCTTCCATGGAAAGAGAACGCCTTCAAGCGCAGCAACGGAGTGAAGAAGACCGCATACGCCTAGAGATTAGACGCCTCCAGACGGAAGAGAATATGGGAAGAGACCGCGCCGAAGCCCAGCGCGCCGCCGCCGAAGCCCAGCACGCCGCTGCCGGTGCCCAAAGAGAAGCAGAGCGCGACCTCGCTCTCACCAAGCGCGAAGCCGAGCGCGACCGATTACAAGCGCAGATAATGGAGCAGCTGATTACCAGGGCAACCCCCCCTCCCTCCGCACGGGGCTCCAGGGCCTCGTCAAGACAAGGGTCAAGGGCACCCTCCCCTACCCGATCAAGCGACCCTGAGCCCGACCACCAGAGAGAGCCTATACCCCTCTCCGAACCCCTTCCCCGACCGGTCCAAGCGAGACCCAGCTACAGGGAAGAACCGGTCTATACCGCGGAGAGGCTAAATAGACGACTACAGGATCTAGATGACCTGCCAGAGGAAGAAGAAGAGGGAGAGGAGGAGAGTCAAGCCCAACAGCATCACAGTACTCCACAGGACCAGGAGGTCCAGTACAGCCCAGGCTTTACCCCCGCGGCTCTGCGCTACAGACCCCCGACTCAATTCACGGGGTGAGCTTGACGCACGACCAGCCCCGAGGAACAGCACCTGGGTACGCGGGCCTTGGTACCCAGCAGGTACCAGCCCACCACGACACGTAAGAGGAGACTCGCCTAGGAGGCCTCTCCTCCAATGCTCACCGATGTGCCAGCCATCCATGGCATCGTACCTTGGCACACCGACGTTCCCGGACTTCACACACGAGAACAGAGCACAGTACACAGAGCTACGAATGTGCTTAGAGACAATGATGTCCGATGTAGCTGATGAACCGTACAAATATGCTATCCTACTCAAGCACCTCAAGGTGCCCCGAGCCCACAATATAGCGCTGGCATATTCCACCTCTACTACCCCATACACCGCGGCTCTAGCAGCACTCAACCAAAGATATGGACGTATATGGGACTACGTAATACAAGAGATAAGGAATATTGACCGTCTACCCCCAGCCACAGACAATCGCTCACTAGATGACCTGTCTATCAAGGTACAATCCCTGGTAGGGATGCTGGGGGCGCAAAAGGAAAAGGGTATGTACGAACTGCACGCAAACTCTAATGTCGAGAGGATTTTAGAGAAGCTTCCGCCCGCCCGACAAGAGCGCTTCAGGCGGCAAAGAGACCACCGTGATCCTAACGGTCCCGAGCCATCCCTCCTAGACCTAGCCGACTTCCTGGCGAGAGAAGTCAACAGCCTACGGTTGGATACGTTCGTGCGGAGCACACCAAGCTCCAGAGAGGGACCTAGGAGAGCAAAAGATGGCCGCAGATTGGTGACCGTCATGCACCAAGCAGAATCAGTACCGAGCAACAAGAACCACAGTACCCCCTCGATGAAAGAGAAGTGGAAGATGGTGTGCCCGTACTGCGAAAAGGAACACTGGCTGTCACACTGTGACACGTTCAAGAAGATGACCGCCGACGAGGTGAGTCAATGGATAAAGTCCAACCGACGCTGTTACCGATGTGCGCGCAGTCACATGGCAGCCGATTGCCGCTTAAAGAAGAGGTGTAGTCGGTGTGACGGAGCCCACTTGGACGTCCTACATGACAGTAACAGAAGAAAGCCTGCACCCTCAAGCAGCACAAAGGCAAGTGTTATGTACATTGACCCCGCCAGCAGCGGGGGCGCCCGGGTGCTCTTAAAGGTGGTCCGCGTAACATTGAGTTACCAAGACAAGGTCATGGACACCTACGCCGTCCTTGACGATGGGTCAGAGAAGACCCTTCTCCTCGCGTCTGCTGCGGCCCAGCTGGGGCTGCGGGGGAGCGAAGAAACGATGACGATTCGGACAATAAGAAGAGACCTAAAGACGATAAAGGGCGAGAATGTCTCCTTCACTATCGCAGCAAGCGGGCAGCCAGAGAGACGGTATAGGATCACTAACGCTTTCACCAGCCAAGACATAGGCCTGTCGCAGTACACCTACCCCATCGCCAAGCTGATGGATAAATATGTGCACCTGCGTCAACTACCTATACCGCTCATAGACGGTGCCACCCCGACCCTGCTGATAGGCTCCGACCATGCACACCTCATCGTCCCGATGGACCGGGTCCACACAGGGCCCAGAAGGTTGTCCTGCAGCAGTCGAGACCCGCCTAGGATGGACACTACAAGGCCCCCTCGCTAGGTCTCCTAACCGAACAGCAGCCACTAGCTGCCTCCACTCCAGAGTGACAGAAGAAGACACCACCCTCCTACAGCATGTCGAGAGGCTATGGACACTAGAGACAATGCCCTATAAGAACGAAAAGAAAGACATTCGTTCCAAGGAAGACATTTATGCTATAGCCCTCCTCGAGCGGGGGACAAAGAGAGTCAAAGTCAGCGGAGTGATGAGATACGCAACTCCACTCCTGAGGCGAGAGGGTATGCCTACCTTCCACGCCCCAAAAGAAGCGACGGAGCGGTATCTATTGAACACAGAGCGGCGCCTAGCCAGAGACCCCGCTCAAGAGACTGTGTACCCCGCTGAGATTGACAAGCTAATCACAGCGGGACACATAAAGAAAATTGACATTAAAGAGGCCGATCAGACGACCGAATCATGGTACGTGCCGCACCACAAAGTCCACCACAACGGCAAGGATCGTATTGTGTTCAACTGCAGCTACCAGATCGGATCACAAAATCTGAATAAAGAGCTCTTGCCTGGCACAACACTCGGCCCCTCTCTACTAGGCGTGTTACTACGTTTCCGCCAAGACAAGGTGGCCATCAGCGGCGACATCAAAGGGATGTTCCTGCAGGTGCGACTAGTGGAGGAGGACAAGCCCCTGCTGCGGTTCCTATGGAGAGAGAGGATCGGGGACGAGCAACCAGCCATCTATCAATGGGAAGTCCTCCCTTTCGGAACCACATGCAGCCCATGCTGTGCTACGTATGCACTGCAAAAACACGTCGCAGAGGACCCAGCAGCGGATGAAGAGGTCCGACAAAGTGTAGGAAATAGTTTCTACGTGGACAACTGTCTGCAAAGCGTCTCGACGCCAGAAGAAGCCGAGGCCCTCCTACTCAAGCTCCGCGCCTCCCTGATCAAAGGCGGCTTTGATCTCCGGCAGTGGGCCAGCAGCGATCCTCAGGTATTGCGCAGCCTCTCCCCAGAGGACAAGGCAGCAAGCAGCGAGACCTGGATGGCGACCATCCCAGGAGAAGCCCAAGAAATGACATTAGGACTAGTCTGGCGCTTCAAAACAGACTCGCTCCATTATAAACACACACCCCTGACCAAGGAGCAGGGAAGGTCGACTGCACTACCGACCACAAGACGGAGTGTATACAGAACACTCGCCAGACAATATGACCCGTTGGGATGTATTCTACCTTACACCACCAGGGCAAAGATGATTGTAAGAGCGTTATGGGACAAGGACCAGGGCTGGGACGACCCCATACCCGAACACCTTGCCTCCACATGGAGAGAGTGGGAGACAGAACTCAGCTCACTCCCAGGTGTCAACATACGCCGCAGCTACTTCCCACCCACAGTGAGGCCGGAGACGTGCCAGATGGACCTGCACGTCTTCAGCGACGCCTCCGAAGTAGCCTACGGTTCGGTGGCCTACTTGCGTGCCCGAGAGGAGGGAGGAGAAATACATACTGCTTTCATCCTGGCTCGCTCAAGAATAGCCCCATGCAAGCAACAATCTATCCCGCGTCTAGAGCTCTGCGCAGCCCTAGCAGGAGCGCAACTCGCCACGTTAATCCAACGTGAACTCACCATCCCGGTGCAAAGAACAATCTTGTGGTCAGACTCCACAACCGTACTCACATGGATCCGGTCTGATTCGTGTAGACACAAGGTCTTCGTGGGAGTCAGAATCACAGAGATCCAAGATTTAACAGAAGCAGCAAGCTGGAGGTATGTGGACACAAACCACAACCCAGCTGACGTCATCACCCGGGGAATGTCCCTGGATGACCTCACCCGTCACAATCTATATAGTGACGGGCCAGAGTTCCTCAAGCTCCCGGAAGAAGAGTGGCCTACACCCACCCCACAGGAGGCGAGTGAAGAGGAGGCAGAGAACAAGAAATCTATGTTCTGTGGGTTGACACACACACTCGTCCCCACAGACCCCAACATAGACGACTGCCTCACCCTTGAGAGTGCGCAGCTAAAGACATTCCTGTGGCACCACCCAGAGGTTCAGCCCACTACTGACATTTCAGCAGCTAACTACGAAGAAGCAGAACTTCTTCTCCTACAGCGAGCCCAGAGAGACTCGTTCCCCGACGAGCTAGACTGTCTACAGGGAGCAAAGCCCGTCCCGTCAGACAGCAGATTGCTCCACCTAGCCCCCGAGAGCGACGCCCATAATCTCATCAGAGTGGGTGGTCATCTGAGGAGAGCTCCAGACTTACCGGATGACGTCAAGTACCCGATAGTCTTAAACAGCCGACACAAGGTCACAGAGCTTATCATAAAGAAATGCGACGAGGACGTGCATCACGCCGGGGCAGAGAGAGTCTTCGCGGAGATCAGACGTCGTTATTGGATACTACAAGGGAGAGAAGCAGTACGACGTTTCCAGCGGACTTGTCTAGACTGTCGTAAATGGCGAGCACAGCCCAGTATACCCCGGATGGCTGACCTACCCCCCTGTCGCCTCCGACTCAGCGACAAGCCTTTTCACTCCACCGGTATGGACTGTTTTGGCCCGCTGTATGTAAAGAAAGGAAGAGGGACCGAGAAGCGGTGGGGTATTGTATTCAAATGCATGACCACCCGAGCGATGCACATAGAACTCCTTCCAACCATGAGCACAGACTCATTCCTTATGGCCTTCCGAAGATTCACATCGCGGAAAGGGAAACCGTCTATATTATTGTCTGATCACGGGACAAACTTCAAAGGCGGAGAAAGAGAGCTGAGAGAGAGCTTCCAAGCTATGGGCCCAGAACTTAAGACCCACCTCGCTCCATACCAGATTGATTTCCAGTTTAATCCCCCGAATGCACCTCACTTCGGTGGAACTTGGGAACGAGAAGTACGTTCAATAAAGACAGCCCTGTACGCCGTGCTTGGGGCCCAGACCGTGGCGGAAGAAGTCCTAATGACAGTCCTCACGGAGATCGAGGGAGTATTGAACTCAAAGCCCCTCGGTTACGTCTCAAGTGATGTAGCAGATGTCGACCCAGTCACCCCCAACACTCTCTTGCTGGACCCCGCGCTACCACAGACAGTGTACAGGCCTGAAGAAGCGAACGGCCGAAGAATGTGGAGGTACAGTCAAGTATTGGCTGACAAGTTTTGGAACAGTTTCCTACTCCACTATCTACCGTCTCTACAGACCCGCCAGAAATGGGTGAAAGAGAGAGACAATTTGACAGAAGGAACAGTCGTCATGATTATCGACCAGTCACTACCCCGAGCTATGTGGCCGGCCGGCCGCGTAAGCAAAGTGATTACCGGTGCCGACGGAAAGGTCAGAGCAGCAGATGTGCTCGTCCAAGGGCGGATATACACTCGGCCCGTGGCGAGGCTAATAGAGTTGCCAAGGCTCCCCGACACTATTGATGACGACCATGACCCCCTGACTTTGTGAACTGTCCTACCCTCCCAACAGACATTGAGTAGCGGACAGTGCGGTTAATCTGTCTCTGCTTATCTAATTAGGTGGGACTAATTAGGAGGCGGCTGTTACGAAGGATCAGATTAAACCGAATATATATATTTATTGATTGATATATATTGCATAATATTTGTATATCGTTTGATATCCCTTGTGTATTCCTTGTACATATACACGGAATATCCCTTTAGCCTAGTACAGACCATAATATTTCATTCTCCTATTGGACAGCGGTTCACCAGGCGCCATTGCCATACCTCCAAGGTCTGGTTCAAAGTCACCGCCGGGGACTTGCCTGGACATGAACGGTTCTGCGCAAGGATATGAGACAGAAATAAAGCTGGTACTAGTTTGTTCACCTAACGTATAAATACGGCGCAGGTGAATACAGAAGTAGAGTTACCCAATAAGTTGAAGCCTCACCCACGATACAACGTGCGGTGAAGTATGGCCTGTTTGGCCCCAAATAGAGCATTGAGACCGCGTGCGAATTAATAACTGAAGTATCAGAGTTTAACGCTGTACCGTCGAGTTCGACCGATTCTATTAAGTCAGTAATAGTCTATTTGTGTATAGTGTATCGTGCGGCTACCGTTCTACAGTGACCAGCATCACCAACGTTTCCTCGTACCAGCTAGAGTGCTTATCCAGGCTGGGCTGCTTACCCTGGTGCTTTCACCCGAGGGGCCCTAGACGAGGACCGTGTGGATCATGTACACTGGATAACCTACCGACGACTGCATAGCCCTTTTCGGCTGGATTATATTTGCTTTTGGTCCTGTAATTGATGGAGCGGAGAATCGCCGACACCCACAATTGTGTGGGATTTACCCTGTGAGGAGCCACGTCGAGCCCGCCTCTCAGAAGCCTGAGGCCGGCTAGCTTTCTTCCATGCTGAGCTGCATGCTACGGAGAACAGCTGTATTCGTCTGTGGATCAAGAGATTATTGCACCGTCTCCTGTACTTGGAGTCTCTTTATCGTCGTTGACCCAGACTCTACTACCGACAAATCCTCTCCCCTTGCTGGCTTACGACCGGAGGGACCCTACCAGTATCTCCCGCTATATTACCAGAGTACCATAGATATAATTCCTAAGATTCAGGTTGTATTATTATCTCCTGCGTAATATGAGAATGGACATACGTTATTGATTTGCCTATGCACATTCCTTTGCCTTATAAGCGCATCCAAAGTAAAGTATATTATGTACTATCATTGCTGCTAATAAATACTTAAATCCAGTTTTGTGTGGAACCGAGTCATTGTGGGAAGTGTTCATCATAAGATACCTGTGTACTGTATGGCCAGTAGTAATGTACATAAGACAGTAGTGGTTTAATGATACCATACTTATCAATACAGTCAGGGAATTGTACCCCTCAGTTACACTAGCAGTAGAGTCCCTGATATGGTGAGCAGCTCTGGTGTTATAGAGATATGGTGAGCAGCTCTGGTGTTATAGAGATATGGTGAGCAGCTCTGGTGTTATAGAGATATGATGAGCAGCTCTGGTGTTATAGAGATATGGTGAGCAGCCCTGGTGTTATAGAGATATGGTGAGCAGCCCTGGTGTTATAGAGATATGGTGAGCAGCTCTGGTGTTATAGAGATATGGTGAGCAGCTCTGGTGTTATAGTGATATGGTGAGAGCAGCTCTGGTGTTATAGAGATATGGTGAGCAGCTCTGGTGTTATAGAGATATGGTGAGCAGCTCTGGTGTTATAGAGATATGGTGAGCAGCTCTGGTGTTATAGAGATATGGTGAGCAGCTCTGGTGTTATAGAGATATGGTGAGCAGCTCTGGTGTTATAGAGATACGGTGAGCAGCTCTGGTGTTATAGAGATATGGTGAGCAGCTCTGGTGTTATAGAGATATGGTGAGCAGCTCTGGTGTTATAGAGATATGGTGAGCAGCTCTGGTGTTATAGAGATATGGTGAGCAGCTCTGGTGTTACAGAGATATGGTGAGCAGCTCTGGTGTTATAGAGATATGGTGAGCAGCTCTGGTGTTATAGAGATATGGTGAGCAGCTCTGGTGTTATAGAGATATGGTGAGCAGCTCTGGTGTTATAGAGATATGGTGAGCAGCTCTGGTGTTATAGAGATATGGTGAGCAGCTCTGGTGTTATAGAGATATGGTGAGCAGCTCTGGTGTTATAGAGATATGGTGAGCAGCTCTGGTGTTATAGAGATATGGTGAGCAGCTCTGGTGTTATAGAGATATGGTGAGCAGCTCTGGTGTTATAGAGATATGGTGAGCAGCTCTGGTGTTATAGAGATATGGTGAGCAGCTCTGGTGTTATAGAGATATGGTGAGCAGCTCTGGTGTTATAGAGATATGGTGAGCAGCTCTGGTGTTATAGTGATACGGTGAGCAGCTCTGGTGTTATAGAGATATGGTGAGCAGCTCTGATGTTATAGAGATATGGTGAGCAGCTCTGGTGTTATAGTGATACGGTGAGCAGCTCTGATGTTATAGAGATACGGTGAGCAGCTCTGGTGTTATAGAGATATGGTGAGCAGCTCTGGTGTTATAGAGATATGGTGAGCAGCTCTGGTGTTATAGAGATATGGTGAGCAGCTCTGGTGTTACAGAGATATGGTGAGCAGCTCTGGTGTTATAGAGATATGGTGAGCAGCTCTGGTGTTATAGAGATACGGTGAGCAGCTCTGGTGTTATAGAGATATGGTGAGCAGCTCTGGTGTTATAGAGATATGGTGAGCAGCTCTGGTGTTATAGAGACATGGTGAGCAGCTCTGGTGTTATAGAGATATGGTGAGCAGCTCTGGTGTTATAGAGATATGGTGAGCAGCTCTGGTGTTATAGAGATACGGTGAGCAGCTCTGATGTTATAGAGATACGGTGAGCAGCTCTGGTGTTATAGTGATACGGTGAGCAGCTCTGGTGTTATAGAGATACGGTGAGCAGCTGTGGTGTTAATATAATATAACGTTGCACTTGCCTCTGTGAACATGTTCCTCTGTGGAGGCAAACGCAAGCGCAGATCTTCCAGGATTCTCAAATCCAGGCCGTGAGACAGATCGTGGGCTTGACCTCGTGGATCGGAGCTTGGCCCCTCTCGCTTGCTCTTACTAACAGGCCCCAGTCCCCAGGCAGAGGCTGTCAGGAGGCACATCCTGTCGGACAACATCGTGGTCTAATGAGCTCCTGGTTCGTGGCTGGAGGTCAGACACCCTGAAGGGAGACGCAAAACGGAGAGATTTCCTGGGAGTTATTTTGTGTAAATGAAGAATTAAAGGCGTATGAGCAGCACACTCAGTTTAAGAAGAAGAATTATTATGGTCTGTCCAGGAAGTACCTAGGAGCGTGGAGCGGCTAAACTCCAACCCCAGCTGAACAGGCTGTAATAGACAATGGGAGTTATTCTGTGGACCGTGATTGGTTGAGACGTCTGTCAAGTGATGCCATTGGCACCTTAAAAATAGATGTGTAAATGTATCTAAAATATTAATATATATCAAATCTAACTAGGTGTGGTCTACAGTCAAATGAATGGAGGCGGATATGGACCAGCTAGCCCCCGATGAGCAGGTCGGCACCTGGCATGGTCGCCTCCGCCGTCGGTGTGTGAGTGTGAGTGGATGGGTGAATCAAATCAAATCAAATTTATTTGTAAGGCCCTACAACACACGTTAATGTCCCCATGGGCCGTACACGTCTTCTTTAAACAAGTCAAGAAGAAACATAACAATAGGTCAAGAACAGAACAAGAACACCATAAGGTCCTGTGGTAATATTGACGTTGTATTTCATAAATAATATGTGTGAATAATTAGAGAGTCATAATGTAGGAGAGACAGACATTTCACACCAACCCCCTCGCATGAGAAGGCTGCATACCCAAATGGTATATAGGGGAATAGTTACAAGTCACAAAGCCCTCACTCAAACTGACTGTATGTAAATGCTGATTACATGCTGAAGAGTCATGGATCTATTAATCAACTGTTTAGTATCAAAAGAGTAAACCATAATATTAGAAATAAGGTTTGAAGGGTGATTACACTCGTGTTAAAGAAGTCATCACAGCTACTCTGCCAACTAGCAGGGGTGACGAGAGCTACTCTCCACCCCCACTCTGTGATCAGATTAGTACTATATGGTAATTTGGCCCAAAGGGTCAAAGTGTATTCACACCCCCCACCAGAAGGACATCAGGCCAGCCCCCCCCCGTGAGAAGACACACAGAGAAACCCAGAGGGAGGGGCTGCCAGCGCCTACAGGACACCGCTCACAGAAGGCGCCCACAGGAGATGCATGATTGGATCAACTGTAATAGTGAACTGGATTCTATTTTGGCTAGAAGTTGGGTATATAAGGAAGAGACAAATTGTAATTCGGGAGCTCTCAGACCAGACCAACCCAGGGGGTCTGGGGGCTCCACCGCTCCTTCCACCAGAGAGACTGTGCTGCTGCATTTTATGTGAGTAAAATCATGGACCCATGGTTGGTTAGAATAGAATGTATAGATACTTATGTCTGAAACCAGATTTACTCATGTATAATGTGTGCAGTATGGTTAATGTATGTTCAGATTATGTTAACCAAGTGACTGGTTTATGTACATTATTGAGGTTTGAGATGCAAACCTGATTGTGATATTTCTGTACAACAGACAGCCCTGTTAATGTTCTCTGATAATCTTTTGTATGTAAAAGGCAACCTTTTATTCACTCTTGGCCCTGACTCCAATAAATCAGCTGAGTTGAACTACAGTTCTGGTTTGTCTGGTGTACACGTTTTATTCCTCATCTGCTAAGTCAGATGAGGAGACCAACAATTCTATCAGTATGAATCCTTCCTCCTCCTTCCAGATAATCAATCTCATTGTATTGTACTACAATAACCTCAAATTATTGTAGAAAGTCTGTGGGAATTTACCACAGAAATGGTGCCGTTCTTCCCATCCTTTGTGTCTCCCCCTGAAAAGGTGCGGTAGGGTCTTGTCATATGTATCATATCTGGACCTTGCTGTGTGTTGGGGACACAGGGCAAAGAGCTGGGGTGTTGCTGCGTTTGGAGTGATAGGCGAGGGGCTTGTTGTCTGAATGGAGGAGAGAGAGGGACAGGATGAAGGTTGGTTGTGTACGCCACTGTTTGGGGCCCACGGTGAATATGGCTTCTGCATGCAGGGTTGGGGGTGCGGTGTCTTAGGTTAGGATGTCCGGAGGTATGGAGATCGCGCTTGTTGTGCAGTGAACATGCAAACGTGGGCTTTTTATGTTTGTATGTTTATTCAGACACAGGAGGCCGGTCTCGGCCCAGCGGGCCACGGGGGTTGGGTTGGTTAACTCGTATGGAATATACTTTATGAACTGTACGGGGGAGTTGCACCAAGAAGATACGGCATGTTATGGGGTGACGTATTGGTGGGGCACAGACTATCTAATCATGGTTATTGGAATTAGCGTCGCATGACGGCAGATAAAAGGCTTTTCTGGCTAGGAAGCACGGTTGTCTGGTGTATACGACAGGGGCGCGTTCTGAGTATATAATTGCCCTAAAATTATTCTCAGGAAGGGGGCGCGGGTGAGTTGGATTGATTTAATTGTTCTGAATGGAGGGACAGCTATGTGTAATAGGGTACGGGGAATAGTTCTAACTGAAGTACAGAGAATATGGGAAGAGTGCAGAGCTCTGCTACTGTTCAGAACAATGCAAGTCAAGTATGGTGAAAGATTGGTAGACCCAGGCATGATCAGCGCAGGGGTCTGTGCGATTACAGGATAAAAACGTAGTAATTAATAGAAGTGTAGGGTGCCGGCGTGTTCAGGACAAGGCTTGGGAAGGGACGGACTGGAGTCTGGGGGACCACTCGGCCTGTTTTAAATGTAGATATATTTGCCGTCCTTAGGCATAGTATCCTTTTTAATCTTGAGCGAAACCGGCCTGTTGATTAATTACATTCGCTGTGATACAAAAACAATTCGGTCGAACTGACTGATAAGTACTTAATGGTTGTATGGGGACTATGGCTATGGTTAGGAATTGTATGGGGGACTATGGCTATGGTTATGAATGATTGGCGAAACGTGGGGGCTTATTGTTGTTTTGTTATGATATTTTAAAGGCCAACGGACATATGTTTGTGGCGAGTCCTGCTGGTGGATGGGGTTAGCTAGCTTAGCTCTGTGGGAGAAGTCCGCGGTGTAACTGGGGACGTTACGGTGGCGTTATGGGAGAATTGATTGAACACTGTGGCGGCGATTGCAGGTAAGAGGCTAATCGAGACGTGGACTGGAGAGATTGTGGCCGTTTTGAGGGTTATTATTGATGCGGTAACGATGGTATATGATATTAAGGATTCGCTGCTTGATGACGTCATGGTGTTGTGGAGGGTATGTAACGTTCGCGGTGCTATGAAGTGAGGCGGAGTAGGTAGGAGAAAGGATTCGTGTTGAACTATATGTGCTGCGCTGGTTGGTGAGAATGTTTTAAAAATTATTTTCTGTTAGAGTGGTTGGCTATTTTAAGCTTGTGTGAGTTGTTTATGCTTTGGTTGGTACTGAGCGAATTGCGTGGATGAACGGATCTTGAAAGGCACGGCTCCCGTGAGGGCCTTGAACGTCGCATTAGAGCTGGCTAAGCTAGTTAGCTTGCGTGCCGGTGTTTTGTGGCGTTTGCGGGCGGCATATGTTACGTTTCGAGTTTTGAGAATGATGTTGGGGAAGGGGTAGAGAACGTGATGAATGTCGTGGCAGATTTTGGTTGTCGTAAGCGACGTTGTAACAGTCGCTTCGGTTGCCACTGCGCATGCGCGGTACAACGTGGATTGGGTCTAGTGCATTCGGAGTAGTTCGCTCGGGGGACAGAAATAACGGGTAAGAGAATATTCTGCATTATATAATATGGCGGTATTTGTGTATTGTGCATTGTGTTTTTGTGTAAACAGGGGAGGAGATGTAACATGTATGGTGGTTAGATTAGGGGAGATAGTCATTAAGGGTTTACTTAGGCTGCAAACAATACAGTGAGCCTATTGAGGGGGAATGAAGTGATGGATACATTGCCTATGATAAATCTCGAGTTCACAAACCGGCTATACTGGGTAGATTGTGTTATGGTCTTTGATACACAGGGGTATATTTTTAACCAGGGGGGAATGAGTAGTGATGGATTAAAAATAAGTACAGTTAAAAACATACAGTTGTTGAGGGGAGGCAGACCAGAGACGGAGTCACCAGTTTTAAACACATCATAACTTTTATTGCATACATGGTACACAGATAAACGGGAGTTTGAGAGTAGCTATAGGCTGAATTTGGAAAGTGGCTCTACACTAGAGTTACATGTTGCTTGCAGTAAAATCAAGTTATCACACGTGTATGAAGAAAGGAGCATTTAGGACTAACCACTATAATGTTATGCTGAAATGAATGATGCTTACATGTATAATAATTAGAGTTGATGGACATTTCCAGTTTTTTTAATTTGTGTAACGTGTACAATTGTGAGCTTGGAATAATGATGTTTTGTTTTATGTAGCTTGAATTAAGATGCTTGTATAGAATGCATTGATGTTGAAATGTCAGATATTGATACTGGTTATTGCTTTAATGACACTGTTGATTTAAATAGGATAATGTTTATATTATTGGCTAAATGTTTTGTAGTGGAATTTGATACAAGCCCAGTTGTGAAGCAGGATAATTTACTGATGCTTGTTTTAGATTGTTAAATCTTTAATACACTGTTATTTTGGTTAGGACATGTGTTTATGCTTGGTTTAGATTGGTAAATCTTTAATACAGTGTTAAAATGTTGACACAAGCCTCCGACTTGTAGGATAATTTATTGATGGAGGCTTGCTGCAAGGACAAATTTTGATATGGTTGTGTTTACAGTGATCGAAATGATTGTTTTTATTAATCCTTAATGAGTTTCATTGCTATGTTGAAATACTGTTAGAATGTTATGTCTTTAAATGCCATTTGCAAATCCTTGGGTCACAGTGGGATAATTTAGTGACAGGGGGTTGTTTAGAAGCTGCTATGATGTAAGATTGTGTTTTAGCAGTTATTATAAATGTTTGATAGATGATTTGTGTATGAAATGATTAATCCTTCTGTTGAAGTTACAGGGAGGTCACGGAAACTCACAGGAGTGACCCAGGCTATCTTTACTAAGCAGTAAACGGCCCAAGGGGGGTCGAGATGGGCAGCTGTTACAGTGGCTGTTTTTTATGACAAGATGGCGTGAGATTAGATGCAACAGGAAAGAGGCCACAGGTGGAGATAGGAGGGAACAGTCAAAGTGAGATAACAGATGGCGTTATTTTTAGAGCAGAGGACAGGAAGTGGGGGTACTGGGCCAGGGGGCCAGGAAGTGACAGGAAAGTGTGACAGGAAGCGTGCTAATACAGAACACAGCTGGGTCAGTGAGTGAGACAATCAGGGAGGTAGTCGTTCAATGGGGTTATGACTTTTGAAGGGCTAGCTTTTTGGTTAGGGGGAATAACGGTAGGCTCTCAAAGTACTAGGAATGCTTTGAGGTTCTGTCGTTGAGGGAGAGTTCCTAGACTCTCTCTGGCAGTAGGTAGGAGTGTAGAAATTAAGTGTGAATTGTATTAGCCAGGGATGAGTGTAGCCTGATGAGAGAGCAGAAGAGATGAGCGCAGGGGAACTAACATTGTTTGTCTGTCTGTTGGTTGATTAATGAGTGTATGAAAGGAAGTATATGTTTATAA
Organism: Notolepis coatsorum; assembly: GCF_963971535.1. Taxonomy (NCBI): domain Eukaryota; kingdom Metazoa; phylum Chordata; class Actinopteri; order Aulopiformes; family Paralepididae; genus Notolepis; species Notolepis coatsorum. Next base: position 252,000 of record NC_140176.1, on the reverse strand, counting down.
TATGAATGAAGCGTGGATGATGTTGAATTGTGGGTAGGGAGGGGGTAGGCACCCCGAACCTCTAGACCATAACAGGCGGCAGTGGGCTCGCAAGAGTCTGGGCGCACGTTAAACACATACATATAGTGCTGGGGAGTGACTGAAGGCCCTCGTGCGTAACGAGGTATGAAATAACATACCACTGTGGTACCGTCTAGTCGGCCCAGGAAACATCGCACGTAAGTTGGTGTGGGCACTGGGTGGTACGTGGGCGACAGTCCACACCTAGGAGCAGGGCGGTGCACCGTAGGGGGCACAGCTCCTGCCGTGAACAGGCAAGGCTGGCGAAAACGGTCAATATTTCCATGCCCGGAGCAAGCGGGGTGGGGACAAGACCGTCGGTTTCTAAACTGAGTGGCTGATAGGTACTACGGACAGTCAGCCGCTTGGGGTCCTGACTTGATGACGGACTATGAGGTCGCTATCGACTGGGTCGCCAGCCGGTTGGGAGAGCGTTATGACCCTGTTTATAGTCACAGACACGCGGGATGTGGGACCGTGAGTGACTGGACAACAGTGGCATGAATGCACCTGGCTCAATGTACAGTCAGGCCACAGTAACCTTACTAACCGATACAGGGTTAGTAGGTGAGTTGTGCTTCTGTGATCAGCAGGTTTGAAAAGAACCACTGGGAAGCAGAAGGGTAAGGGGTGTCAATTCAGAGGAATCTGGATTGTCTCTCCTAAGGTTGGAAAGGGACCCAGCCTTAAACTGCACCTGAAGGTAAAATAAGGGGACTGCTTCCGTTCATGAGAGGAGACCTTACCGCCGGAAGTGGAGGCCTGCATCTCTGTTGGGGGAGAGGGGCCGACGTCGGACAAGGCAGTCCTAAGAAAGGAGCTGGTTGTTGCGTCGTAGCGGACTGCCTAAACCTTACGGGGGGAGGTGCATCTAAGTAGGGGTAGGAGTGCATCCGAACGGGAGGAGGGTACTCTTAACTGGAAGGAGGTTAAAAGGGTCAAAGCGGTTTGATTGGTTTTTGCTTTTATTTCTTTTCTAACTCTAAATGTTCAGGATCGAATGAATGTGACTATGAGAAAGTGGATGAAAGCATTTGAGTAGGTCATATTCAAAGTGTTAAGTTTTATTTTGGTACAGATACTACTTTTATTTAAATTTAATTTTTGTATGTATGTGTGAGATTGAGATGTCCTTTTGATTTCAGTGAATGATTGAGCGGGGGATGGGGGCCAGGAGGCCTTGATTACCCATTCACACACAGACACACACACACACACACACACAGACACGCACACACACAAACACACACAGGCACACGTTCACGCAATCTGATCGACACATACATACACACACACAACTTAGCTTTCACTTAAGGTGAAACTAGTCTTAAAAATATCAAAATGTGTTTAAGTATGATATGTCTGGGTGGATGTAATCAATTGGATGAGGGTATTGAATTTAGATTTCTATTCTATTTTTGATCTATGGTTGTGTGGCCTGGTTGGGTGTGAATGGGGCCTGTGGAGGGTGGATGTGCTGGCTTAAGAGGTGTCAAAGTCACTGACATGTGTGAATGGAACGGTTGGGTGATGAGATGTTGAATGGGTGGTTTTGGAAAACCTGGTTTTTATTTTGTTTAATTGATTTACTGTTTTAGGTATGAAGGGTTTAGATGTAGGGTTTTAGATTTCTTTTCTTTTCTTTCTAAATGACCATTAAGGTGGTCTGCGGTTGGAGCTGGTTAATTTCATTGATTTGCTTTCACATCTGTTGGAATGTTTTTTTGATTATTTGCCTTTTGTTTCTTAATTTCTCTGTTATGATCTGGTGAGAGGACGGTTGGAGAATGAGATGCATTGGGACAGATCGAGGCTGGGATACATTGGATCAGATCGATGGCAGTTAAGTGGTCCCATCACGTTTGCATAATGGTTAAACATTTGGCTTCGCTTGAGAAATGTTTGACATATTGTGTGAAGAAAATTTGTTTTGTGTTTTTGTTCCCTTGCAGTTCAGTCGGAGGGGGAGGATGGACCATCACAAGTGGAGGGATCATGGGAAAAATGTGTAGGAATACATTTCATTAGATTATGACACGATGGTGTGAACCCGTTCAGTCAGTTCCTGTGGGAGATTGTTGGATTGTGGAGAGAGGTCGCTTGTGACGCTGCCCCTCCTTCAATATAGCCCCGGATACAAAGGCCGGAGGTTGAGACAAACCTCCAGACTGACGGAGTCGTTCGTCTGTAGATCCATGGAAATACAGTCATGGGACAGAATATGACGAGGTCCAGGCCTACAAACATTGGCTTCAGCTGAGGCTGGCCGACATGGGGTGGAGGGGGGGGGGGGGCGAAAACGGTCGGAGACTGTGCAACCAAAGCGTTGAACAAGGGCCTCTGTGTGATTGATTGGTATGTTGAACGGGAGGTGACTGAACGGTAACAACTGGTATAGATTATGACACAACGCAAGAGTACTGAACTAAACACATACACATAGGTAGAGTATTAGGTGTAGGTTATGGCCGACATGGTGAAAAAAAATTTTCCTTGCGTGATGCTCCGCCCTCCCTGTCGACTGTGCGCTGAGGTGGTAGGAGTTATGTCCATGGGATGTTCATAAAGGGGGGAGAGGTGAGAAGACCAACTGAGTTGATTATGCAAAATGTGATTGGGCTGACTTGGAAAAGGAATTAACAAGAGAGGAGAAGCAAAATGTATGAAAGAATGAATAATAATTTCTGTGTCCTCCCCAGATCATGTAAACGAATACTGTAATTTAAAAAAATTGTGATTGATTAGACTTTAAATGTGTAATGTTTAGATTGGAAAAAGAAAAAATGGAGAAATTTTGAAAAAATGAATTTTAATTTTGGGAAAAAATGAATTTTATTATGTATGGTTAGTATGTATAAAAAATCAAGTCAATATATCATATGTGACGATAAGAATCGTCAAAACGGGGAATGTGGTAATATTGACGTTGTATTTCATAAATAATATGTGTGAATAATTAGAGAGTCATAATGTAGGAGAGACAGACATTTCACACCAACCCCCTCGCATGAGAAGGCTGCATACCCAAATGGTATATAGGGGAATAGTTACAAGTCACAAAGCCCTCACTCAAACTGACTGTATGTAAATGCTGATTACATGCTGAAGAGTCATGGATCTATTAATCAACTGTTTAGTATCAAAAGAGTAAACCATAATATTAGAAATAAGGTTTGAAGGGTGATTACACTCGTGTTAAAGAAGTCATCACAGCTACTCTGCCAACTAGCAGGGGTGACGAGAGCTACTCTCCACCCCCACTCTGTGATCAGATTAGTACTATATGGTAATTTGGCCCAAAGGGTCAAAGTGTATTCACACCCCCCACCAGAAGGACATCAGGCCAGCCCCCCCCCGTGAGAAGACACACAGAGAAACCCAGAGGGAGGGGCTGCCAGCGCCTACAGGACACCGCTCACAGAAGGCGCCCACAGGAGATGCATGATTGGATCAACTGTAATAGTGAACTGGATTCTATTTTGGCTAGAAGTTGGGTATATAAGGAAGAGACAAATTGTAATTCGGGAGCTCTCAGACCAGACCAACCCAGGGGGTCTGGGGGCTCCACCGCTCCTTCCACCAGAGAGACTGTGCTGCTGCATTTTATGTGAGTAAAATCATGGACCCATGGTTGGTTAGAATAGAATGTATAGATACTTATGTCTGAAACCAGATTTACTCATGTATAATGTGTGCAGTATGGTTAATGTATGTTCAGATTATGTTAACCAAGTGACTGGTTTATGTACATTATTGAGGTTTGAGATGCAAACCTGATTGTGATATTTCTGTACAACAGACAGCCCTGTTAATGTTCTCTGATAATCTTTTGTATGTAAAAGGCAACCTTTTATTCACTCTTGGCCCTGACTCCAATAAATCAGCTGAGTTGAACTACAGTTCTGGTTTGTCTGGTGTACACGTTTTATTCCTCATCTGCTAAGTCAGATGAGGAGACCAACAATTCTATCAGTATGAATCCTTCCTCCTCCTTCCAGATAATCAATCTCATTGTATTGTACTACAATAACCTCAAATTATTGTAGAAAGTCTGTGGGAATTTACCACAGAAATGGTGCCGTTCTTCCCATCCTTTGTGTCTCCCCCTGAAAAGGTGCGGTAGGGTCTTGTCATATGTATCATATCTGGACCTTGCTGTGTGTTGGGGACACAGGGCAAAGAGCTGGGGTGTTGCTGCGTTTGGAGTGATAGGCGAGGGGCTTGTTGTCTGAATGGAGGAGAGAGAGGGACAGGATGAAGGTTGGTTGTGTACGCCACTGTTTGGGGCCCACGGTGAATATGGCTTCTGCATGCAGGGTTGGGGGTGCGGTGTCTTAGGTTAGGATGTCCGGAGGTATGGAGATCGCGCTTGTTGTGCAGTGAACATGCAAACGTGGGCTTTTTATGTTTGTATGTTTATTCAGACACAGGAGGCCGGTCTCGGCCCAGCGGGCCACGGGGGTTGGGTTGGTTAACTCGTATGGAATATACTTTATGAACTGTACGGGGGAGTTGCACCAAGAAGATACGGCATGTTATGGGGTGACGTATTGGTGGGGCACAGACTATCTAATCATGGTTATTGGAATTAGCGTCGCATGACGGCAGATAAAAGGCTTTTCTGGCTAGGAAGCACGGTTGTCTGGTGTATACGACAGGGGCGCGTTCTGAGTATATAATTGCCCTAAAATTATTCTCAGGAAGGGGGCGCGGGTGAGTTGGATTGATTTAATTGTTCTGAATGGAGGGACAGCTATGTGTAATAGGGTACGGGGAATAGTTCTAACTGAAGTACAGAGAATATGGGAAGAGTGCAGAGCTCTGCTACTGTTCAGAACAATGCAAGTCAAGTATGGTGAAAGATTGGTAGACCCAGGCATGATCAGCGCAGGGGTCTGTGCGATTACAGGATAAAAACGTAGTAATTAATAGAAGTGTAGGGTGCCGGCGTGTTCAGGACAAGGCTTGGGAAGGGACGGACTGGAGTCTGGGGGACCACTCGGCCTGTTTTAAATGTAGATATATTTGCCGTCCTTAGGCATAGTATCCTTTTTAATCTTGAGCGAAACCGGCCTGTTGATTAATTACATTCGCTGTGATACAAAAACAATTCGGTCGAACTGACTGATAAGTACTTAATGGTTGTATGGGGACTATGGCTATGGTTAGGAATTGTATGGGGGACTATGGCTATGGTTATGAATGATTGGCGAAACGTGGGGGCTTATTGTTGTTTTGTTATGATATTTTAAAGGCCAACGGACATATGTTTGTGGCGAGTCCTGCTGGTGGATGGGGTTAGCTAGCTTAGCTCTGTGGGAGAAGTCCGCGGTGTAACTGGGGACGTTACGGTGGCGTTATGGGAGAATTGATTGAACACTGTGGCGGCGATTGCAGGTAAGAGGCTAATCGAGACGTGGACTGGAGAGATTGTGGCCGTTTTGAGGGTTATTATTGATGCGGTAACGATGGTATATGATATTAAGGATTCGCTGCTTGATGACGTCATGGTGTTGTGGAGGGTATGTAACGTTCGCGGTGCTATGAAGTGAGGCGGAGTAGGTAGGAGAAAGGATTCGTGTTGAACTATATGTGCTGCGCTGGTTGGTGAGAATGTTTTAAAAATTATTTTCTGTTAGAGTGGTTGGCTATTTTAAGCTTGTGTGAGTTGTTTATGCTTTGGTTGGTACTGAGCGAATTGCGTGGATGAACGGATCTTGAAAGGCACGGCTCCCGTGAGGGCCTTGAACGTCGCATTAGAGCTGGCTAAGCTAGTTAGCTTGCGTGCCGGTGTTTTGTGGCGTTTGCGGGCGGCATATGTTACGTTTCGAGTTTTGAGAATGATGTTGGGGAAGGGGTAGAGAACGTGATGAATGTCGTGGCAGATTTTGGTTGTCGTAAGCGACGTTGTAACAGTCGCTTCGGTTGCCACTGCGCATGCGCGGTACAACGTGGATTGGGTCTAGTGCATTCGGAGTAGTTCGCTCGGGGGACAGAAATAACGGGTAAGAGAATATTCTGCATTATATAATATGGCGGTATTTGTGTATTGTGCATTGTGTTTTTGTGTAAACAGGGGAGGAGATGTAACATGTATGGTGGTTAGATTAGGGGAGATAGTCATTAAGGGTTTACTTAGGCTGCAAACAATACAGTGAGCCTATTGAGGGGGAATGAAGTGATGGATACATTGCCTATGATAAATCTCGAGTTCACAAACCGGCTATACTGGGTAGATTGTGTTATGGTCTTTGATACACAGGGGTATATTTTTAACCAGGGGGGAATGAGTAGTGATGGATTAAAAATAAGTACAGTTAAAAACATACAGTTGTTGAGGGGAGGCAGACCAGAGACGGAGTCACCAGTTTTAAACACATCATAACTTTTATTGCATACATGGTACACAGATAAACGGGAGTTTGAGAGTAGCTATAGGCTGAATTTGGAAAGTGGCTCTACACTAGAGTTACATGTTGCTTGCAGTAAAATCAAGTTATCACACGTGTATGAAGAAAGGAGCATTTAGGACTAACCACTATAATGTTATGCTGAAATGAATGATGCTTACATGTATAATAATTAGAGTTGATGGACATTTCCAGTTTTTTTAATTTGTGTAACGTGTACAATTGTGAGCTTGGAATAATGATGTTTTGTTTTATGTAGCTTGAATTAAGATGCTTGTATAGAATGCATTGATGTTGAAATGTCAGATATTGATACTGGTTATTGCTTTAATGACACTGTTGATTTAAATAGGATAATGTTTATATTATTGGCTAAATGTTTTGTAGTGGAATTTGATACAAGCCCAGTTGTGAAGCAGGATAATTTACTGATGCTTGTTTTAGATTGTTAAATCTTTAATACACTGTTATTTTGGTTAGGACATGTGTTTATGCTTGGTTTAGATTGGTAAATCTTTAATACAGTGTTAAAATGTTGACACAAGCCTCCGACTTGTAGGATAATTTATTGATGGAGGCTTGCTGCAAGGACAAATTTTGATATGGTTGTGTTTACAGTGATCGAAATGATTGTTTTTATTAATCCTTAATGAGTTTCATTGCTATGTTGAAATACTGTTAGAATGTTATGTCTTTAAATGCCATTTGCAAATCCTTGGGTCACAGTGGGATAATTTAGTGACAGGGGGTTGTTTAGAAGCTGCTATGATGTAAGATTGTGTTTTAGCAGTTATTATAAATGTTTGATAGATGATTTGTGTATGAAATGATTAATCCTTCTGTTGAAGTTACAGGGAGGTCACGGAAACTCACAGGAGTGACCCAGGCTATCTTTACTAAGCAGTAAACGGCCCAAGGGGGGTCGAGATGGGCAGCTGTTACAGTGGCTGTTTTTTATGACAAGATGGCGTGAGATTAGATGCAACAGGAAAGAGGCCACAGGTGGAGATAGGAGGGAACAGTCAAAGTGAGATAACAGATGGCGTTATTTTTAGAGCAGAGGACAGGAAGTGGGGGTACTGGGCCAGGGGGCCAGGAAGTGACAGGAAAGTGTGACAGGAAGCGTGCTAATACAGAACACAGCTGGGTCAGTGAGTGAGACAATCAGGGAGGTAGTCGTTCAATGGGGTTATGACTTTTGAAGGGCTAGCTTTTTGGTTAGGGGGAATAACGGTAGGCTCTCAAAGTACTAGGAATGCTTTGAGGTTCTGTCGTTGAGGGAGAGTTCCTAGACTCTCTCTGGCAGTAGGTAGGAGTGTAGAAATTAAGTGTGAATTGTATTAGCCAGGGATGAGTGTAGCCTGATGAGAGAGCAGAAGAGATGAGCGCAGGGGAACTAACATTGTTTGTCTGTCTGTTGGTTGATTAATGAGTGTATGAAAGGAAGTATATGTTTATAATATGAATGAAGCGTGGATGATGTTGAATTGTGGGTAGGGAGGGGGTAGGCACCCCGAACCTCTAGACCATAACAGGCGGCAGTGGGCTCGCAAGAGTCTGGGCGCACGTTAAACACATACATATAGTGCTGGGGAGTGACTGAAGGCCCTCGTGCGTAACGAGGTATGAAATAACATACCACTGTGGTACCGTCTAGTCGGCCCAGGAAACATCGCACGTAAGTTGGTGTGGGCACTGGGTGGTACGTGGGCGACAGTCCACACCTAGGAGCAGGGCGGTGCACCGTAGGGGGCACAGCTCCTGCCGTGAACAGGCAAGGCTGGCGAAAACGGTCAATATTTCCATGCCCGGAGCAAGCGGGGTGGGGACAAGACCGTCGGTTTCTAAACTGAGTGGCTGATAGGTACTACGGACAGTCAGCCGCTTGGGGTCCTGACTTGATGACGGACTATGAGGTCGCTATCGACTGGGTCGCCAGCCGGTTGGGAGAGCGTTATGACCCTGTTTATAGTCACAGACACGCGGGATGTGGGACCGTGAGTGACTGGACAACAGTGGCATGAATGCACCTGGCTCAATGTACAGTCAGGCCACAGTAACCTTACTAACCGATACAGGGTTAGTAGGTGAGTTGTGCTTCTGTGATCAGCAGGTTTGAAAAGAACCACTGGGAAGCAGAAGGGTAAGGGGTGTCAATTCAGAGGAATCTGGATTGTCTCTCCTAAGGTTGGAAAGGGACCCAGCCTTAAACTGCACCTGAAGGTAAAATAAGGGGACTGCTTCCGTTCATGAGAGGAGACCTTACCGCCGGAAGTGGAGGCCTGCATCTCTGTTGGGGGAGAGGGGCCGACGTCGGACAAGGCAGTCCTAAGAAAGGAGCTGGTTGTTGCGTCGTAGCGGACTGCCTAAACCTTACGGGGGGAGGTGCATCTAAGTAGGGGTAGGAGTGCATCCGAACGGGAGGAGGGTACTCTTAACTGGAAGGAGGTTAAAAGGGTCAAAGCGGTTTGATTGGTTTTTGCTTTTATTTCTTTTCTAACTCTAAATGTTCAGGATCGAATGAATGTGACTATGAGAAAGTGGATGAAAGCATTTGAGTAGGTCATATTCAAAGTGTTAAGTTTTATTTTGGTACAGATACTACTTTTATTTAAATTTAATTTTTGTATGTATGTGTGAGATTGAGATGTCCTTTTGATTTCAGTGAATGATTGAGCGGGGGATGGGGGCCAGGAGGCCTTGATTACCCATTCACACACAGACACACACACACACACACACACAGACACGCACACACACAAACACACACAGGCACACGTTCACGCAATCTGATCGACACATACATACACACACACAACTTAGCTTTCACTTAAGGTGAAACTAGTCTTAAAAATATCTAAATGTGTTTAAGTATGATATGTCTGGGTGGATGTAATCAATTGGATGAGGGTATTGAATTTAGATTTCTATTCTATTTTTGATCTATGGTTGTGTGGCCTGGTTGGGTGTGAATGGGGCCTGTGGAGGGTGGATGTGCTGGCTTAAGAGGTGTCAAAGTCACTGACATGTGTGAATGGAACGGTTGGGTGATGAGATGTTGAATGGGTGGTTTTGGAAAACCTGGTTTTTATTTTGTTTAATTGATTTACTGTTTTAGGTATGAAGGGTTTAGATGTAGGGTTTTAGATTTCTTTTCTTTTCTTTCTAAATGACCATTAAGGTGGTCTGCGGTTGGAGCTGGTTAATTTCATTGATTTGCTTTCACATCTGTTGGAATGTTTTTTTGATTATTTGCCTTTTGTTTCTTAATTTCTCTGTTATGATCTGGTGAGAGGACGGTTGGAGAATGAGATGCATTGGGACAGATCGAGGCTGGGATACATTGGATCAGATCGATGGCAGTTAAGTGGTCCCATCACGTTTGCATAATGGTTAAACATTTGGCTTCGCTTGAGAAATGTTTGACATATTGTGTGAAGAAAATTTGTTTTGTGTTTTTGTTCCCTTGCAGTTCAGTCGGAGGGGGAGGATGGACCATCACAAGTGGAGGGATCATGGGAAAAATGTGTAGGAATACATTTCATTAGATTATGACACGATGGTGTGAACCCGTTCAGTCAGTTCCTGTGGGAGATTGTTGGATTGTGGAGAGAGGTCGCTTGTGACGCTGCCCCTCCTTCAATATAGCCCCGGATACAAAGGCCGGAGGTTGAGACAAACCTCCAGACTGACGGAGTCGTTCGTCTGTAGATCCATGGAAATACAGTCATGGGACAGAATATGACGAGGTCCAGGCCTACAAACATTGGCTTCAGCTGAGGCTGGCCGACATGGGGTGGAGGGGGGGGGGGGGCGAAAACGGTCGGAGACTGTGCAACCAAAGCGTTGAACAAGGGCCTCTGTGTGATTGATTGGTATGTTGAACGGGAGGTGACTGAACGGTAACAACTGGTATAGATTATGACACAACGCAAGAGTACTGAACTAAACACATACACATAGGTAGAGTATTAGGTGTAGGCTATGGCCGACATGGTGAAAAAAAAATTTCCTTGCGTGATGCTCCGCCCTCCCTGTCGACTGTGCGCTGAGGTGGTAGGAGTTATGTCCATGGGATGTTCATAAAGGGGGGAGAGGTGAGAAGACCAACTGAGTTGATTATGCAAAATGTGATTGGGCTGACTTGGAAAAGGAATTAACAAGAGAGGAGAAGCAAAATGTATGAAAGAATGAATAATAATTTCTGTGTCCTCCCCAGATCATGTAAACGAATACTGTAATTTAAAAAAATTGTGATTGATTAGACTTTAAATGTGTAATGTTTAGATTGGAAAAAGAAAAAATGGAGAAATTTTGAAAAAATGAATTTTAATTTTGGGAAAAAATGAATTTTATTATGTATGGTTAGTATGTATAAAAAATCAAGTCAATATATCATATGTGACGATAAGAATCGTCAAAACGGGGAATGTGGTAATATTGACGTTGTATTTCATAAATAATATGTGTGAATAATTAGAGAGTCATAATGTAGGAGAGACAGACATTTCACACCAACCCCCTCGCATGAGAAGGCTGCATACCCAAATGGTATATAGGGGAATAGTTACAAGTCACAAAGCCCTCACTCAAACTGACTGTATGTAAATGCTGATTACATGCTGAAGAGTCATGGATCTATTAATCAACTGTTTAGTATCAAAAGAGTAAACCATAATATTAGAAATAAGGTTTGAAGGGTGATTACACTCGTGTTAAAGAAGTCATCACAGCTACTCTGCCAACTAGCAGGGGTGACGAGAGCTACTCTCCACCCCCACTCTGTGATCAGATTAGTACTATATGGTAATTTGGCCCAAAGGGTCAAAGTGTATTCACACCCCCCACCAGAAGGACATCAGGCCAGCCCCCCCCCGTGAGAAGACACACAGAGAAACCCAGAGGGAGGGGCTGCCAGCGCCTACAGGACACCGCTCACAGAAGGCGCCCACAGGAGATGCATGATTGGATCAACTGTAATAGTGAACTGGATTCTATTTTGGCTAGAAGTTGGGTATATAAGGAAGAGACAAATTGTAATTCGGGAGCTCTCAGACCGGACCAACCCAGGGGGTCTGGGGGCTCCACCGCTCCTTCCACCAGAGAGACTGTGCTGCTGCATTTTATGTGAGTAAAATCATGGACCCATGGTTGGTTAGAATAGAATGTATAGATACTTATGTCTGAAACCAGATTTACTCATGTATAATGTGTGCAGTATGGTTAATGTATGTTCAGATTATGTTAACCAAGTGACTGGTTTATGTACATTATTGAGGTTTGAGATGCAAACCTGATTGTGATATTTCTGTACAACAGACAGCCCTGTTAATGTTCTCTGATAATCTTTTGTATGTAAAAGGCAACCTTTTATTCACTCTTGGCCCTGACTCCAATAAATCAGCTGAGTTGAACTACAGTTCTGGTTTGTCTGGTGTACACGTTTTATTCCTCATCTGCTAAGTCAGATGAGGAGACCAACAATTCGATCAGTATGAATCCTTCCTCCTCCTTCCAGATAATCAATCTCATTGTATTGTACTACAATAACCTCAAATTATTGTAGAAAGTCTGTGGGAATTTACCACAGTCCAACAAATTTAAAATAAATGCAAATAAATGAAAGAATGAAAGAATGCAACACTCCCAGACATACCCCATGCGAAGGTAAGGAAAAACTCACTAAAACCTAACAATAGGGAAAAATGCTCCACAGGCAGTGTGGAGGAGAGAAACCTTAGAAGGGCCATTCAAGGGGGGATCTCCCTTCTTAGATGTCGGTGATAGTAGTGTTGCAGACTAACAGTTGGTAAGCATGCACTCAAGTGTGTAGTGAAACACAGATGAGTGCATGCAATAGCAACTGAACATTTTGAAAATCAAAGATAGAGCTGATAGCGAATCTATTTGAGGCACAGGGGCGGCGCAAAGAGGGTTGCGTCCTACCCGTCTTAATCAAGGGACATTCAACACTCCGGTCATTGCTCAGAGACAGTCGGAGACAGTGAGATAGTGGGCGGCGCAGAGAGGGTCGCAACCTCCCGGTCTTCATCACGGGACGTCCAGCACTCCGGTCATCACTCCAGGACAGCAACTCACAGGGAGACAGGGAGACGGGACAGTGAATGTGAGGAACAAATTGTAAAGCGCTTTGGATAAAAAATAACTATATAAATGCACTAGGGCTGTCTTAAATACTTCAAAGCTTCGTTCGATGGGCACAGGATTCGAACAGGGAAATTGTGGAGAGTCACAGCCACGTGACCCCACAATCGCCATCTCGTTCCCCAGTACAGACGCTATTAAGACAATGGAAAATGACCGACCAGGATGACAGAGGGGGTGTAAAGTGTCACAGCCAACTAAGTGACACTGGGTATGACATCCTGATCTTATATATGATTATGGGGAATGTCTGTAGATTCTTCCTGGACAATGGAATAGAAACACGTTATGTGTAAACACATTTTAAGTGCCACAAGTCGACGAGTGACACTTTGTATAAAATTCATATGTTTATTATATATGATTGAAGCTATGTATATGACCTGTATACTCTTTATACACTTATAAAACTATGTTACAGTTAATGTGCAGTCGGAGTGAAGAGCAGGCCTGAGCTGAGAGCAAGTCGGCACAGTTTAACCCTGTCCTGTCTGCATAAAATAAAACCAGTATGTGCATATATATATGTGCTGTATTATACATGTATGTGTATACACATACATGTACCATGTACATGTACTATCCACTATGTACTGTGTACTATGTACTCATGCTGGAGAGTCTCCCTCCCTCCTCTCCGGTGTCTCCATAGAAGGGGCCGGTGTCTGTGAAAGGGGAGTTAACCTGAGGAATGTGGCCCTGAGGGTGCAACAGCAGAGGAGGAGAGGGAGCTGTAATGTTAACCCTTTCAGACGGGAAGGGTTGCTGGTTGAAGTCTTGAATCTATAGAGGGAGATCTTAAAAAAGAAACTATATAACAATTAAATGTTTGATGTGTACAGTAAAAGTTTTCAAAATGGCATGCTTATAAATTGAGTGTCAGTAGAGAATAATACTAACAGAATAATGTGTAAAAACTGTTTGTCTGGAGGGATCCTTAAGAGATACTGGAGAGGCCTCGTACATGGTACGATATCACGTGGTCACCATAGACAAAGCCGTTGTCTGTTCTGAAGGAATAAGGGACTTTCTGTTACTTAAAAAACCACTAGGTAACGAGAAGTAACGTTAGTACCAAGAAGGAGGAGCTCATACGAATTACGTATTGTACTCTGGTTTGCTAAACAAAAATGACAGCCTGTGACTTCACTGTGTTTAGACCAATCGGAAATATTGTAAGATGGATATAAAAGGGACGGTTGCCCTTTCAAGAGCCAGATTTTACACGGAGCTGGAGAGAGAAGAAGAATGGTGCCTACTGACTTTTTTGAGAGATGAGAAGAATGGTGCGAGACACTGGGCACAAGCCGTGCATGATGAGATGTTTTGTTCTGTGCATATTTTAACTGAAATGGACACTTTTCCACTTCAGTCTCTTCTTGTAACTAGCTTTTTCTAATTAAAATTACCTCTTTATAAGCCACCTTTGTATCCTTTCTTCTGACCAGACGACCGGGTAAGCATGAAATGTGTTTTGCTTTGTAACTTCACCCCATGCATTTTTGATTAATAATGTAAAATAGAATAAGTGGCTTTATCCCTGCATTAAGGACTAAAGGTGGATTCTGTATAATGGGATTATCAAGTAAAGCCATATAATGATAATACGTGCGAATAGGAGACATGGACCTCATCTAATTAAAGAGAGCCCGTCCCAGTGCAAATAAAATAAAAGATTCCGCAACTTCAATCACTCGACCTAAGGTCGATGACTGACGGGGGTCGGAACGGTGCATTCGCTGTCTCTTGTCGGTCAGTGGTAACAACAACATTTTGTAGACTCGGTTGGTTCTGCGTGTCAACCACTTCACAGGACGCTGTTTGAGGTGTAGATAGGCAGACCAATGAGTTATGAAGTTATCGATCTGACCTAAGAGCGAGCGTGGGCATTCAACAGAAATCAAATTCTAATATATATAAAAAAAGAAAAAAAGAAAGAAAATCAAATTTTCAGTCTTGATTCTCTCTATTTTTTTTTTTTTATAAATACTTTTTTTTATCCCCCCTCCCACCTGCAAAATCTTGCGCCTCCAATGCAACGAACGTCATACGCCTCATCAACTCTGCCTCTCTTTGTTAATTACAACAAGCAACGCTGTTTGTTATTTAAGATGAGGTCGGACTCTAACTGACAGATCTGTGTTCATTGTGCTGCTTTTATAAAGCCTCAAATGGTGGCTTACAATATTTCATGAAAGCAAAGTGTTTCATTTAAAAAGGTTTAAACTTTACAGCACTGACAATTCTCTATAGTATTTTTCATAGTGTCCCGACCCATAAAAACATGTCTTTTAAAAATGATGTCGAATTCTGTCTTTGTCACAGGTTCAGGTTTGAACAAACTGAAATAAAATATTTGCTCCTTACTTTTGTGTTGACTTGCTGTGTGTGTGTGTGTGTGTGTGTGTGTGTGTGTGTGTGTGTGTGTGTGTGTGTGTGTGTGTGTGTGTGTGTGTGTGTGTGTGTGTGTGTGTGTGTGCACGTTGGTGTGTATTTGTCTGTAAGTGTGTGATGAGCATGTATGCATATAAGAGTGAGTGTGTGTGCGTGTGTGTGTGTGTGTGTGTGTGTGTGTGTGTGTGTGTGTGTGTGTGTGTGTGTGTGTGTGTGTGTGTGTGATTCCCTGCATCCTGGGACGTGTGTCTTGCCTATCATCAGTGTATCTGCTGACATTACAATCAGTGCCAGTCCCCCCCCCCCCCCCCCCCCCCCCTCTCTGGAACTGCCGCAGAGACCACAGAGAGACCAGAGAATCAACACTGAATAATGCACCACTGCAGACGTTACGGTGAGGGCAAGAGTTCAAACAGCTGGAGGAACCACTCGGAGTACTATACACACACACACACACACACACACACACACACACACACACACACACACACACACACACACACACACACACACACCTTCCGCACTTGGCACCGCGGGTCGGCCGCCAGTCTGTTTGCGGTGGTGAATATGAATATGTTTTGCCTCAAGGATAGTCCTACATGCATCATCAAAGCGCATGTAGGTGATTTTATGCTCTGTGCCATTATTACTACCTAAAATGTAATAAATTGTGGAATATTACTGTAATGAGCTGTGTGTGTATGATCCACGCGTCCTATGATCTCAACACTCTTAGGAGCATAACAGGAAAAGCATTCCATGTGAAAGTATTCTGTATTTTTGCATGTCAACTAATAAAGAAACTTGAACTTGAACTTGAACACACATACACACATACACACATACACACATACATACACACACATAGATACACACACATACACATAAAAACACGCACATACATACACACATTTACATTTAAATTTTGTCATTTAGCTGAATGCTTTTATCCAAAGCGACTTACTGTAAGTTCTGTACGACAAGTCATCAGGAAGAGCACAACTCTATCAGCTGAGTAACAATGTTCATCAGAGTGTTGAGTGCTACAGTGTAGGTTAGTTTATTAGGACAAGTGCATGACAGTAAGTTTAGACGCTGGTGTCAGGACAACAGCCTGCTCCTGAACATTGGTAAAACCAAGGAGCTGATCGTGGATTATAGGAGAGGACAGCAGGAGACACACACACACCACTGAGGATAAACGGGGCCACCGTGGACAGGGTGAGCAGCTTCAAGTACCTGGGGGTCCACATCTCAGAGGATCTGACATGGACAACACACAAAGTCTCTTTAGGTTAGACTTTATTTTATTTTATTAAATGTTTTCAGATAATGATTGAAGAAGTGCGTCTTTAGTCGAAGGCGAAAGATTGGACGGGTTTCGGCTGTCCTAACTAACACACACATACACACACACATTCACACACACATTCACACACATTTAAAAAAAATGATTTAACCTTTATTTAACCAGGAAGTCCCATTGAGATACAAGATCTCTTTTGCAAGGGAGACCTGGCCAAGATGACAGCAATAACATTTGCAATATATCAGACAGCAATAAAATGTGGGGTACATCACACAAGAACATAATAAAAGTGCATGTACACAATACACAATACATCACACGTAAACATAAAAACACAAAACAGAACAGTCTACATAACAGTAAACGTGTACGACAGTAAAATACAGGGCAATACAGTAACTCTGCAGTTTTGCAGCTGGGACCCGACTAGAGAAAGCAGCGACACTCTTCCTGTAGGAAGTTATGTAATACAGACCTAAACTCGCAGAGGGAGACCAGGGTATCTAAGTGGATATGGTCCTGTAGCCCATTCCATGCCGAAGGTGCGAAGCTTGAAAAAGCTGTTCTTCCTCAGTGTTTATTCTCGGGTTTTTTAAAGTAGCCATCTTGTGGACCTGGTATGGTAGCTGCTGCTAGAGGCAAAGCTAATTAGGTTGGAAAGATAACGAGGAAGCTTCCCTAGGACGGCCTTATATATAAAACAAACATGTGGGATTTCCTCTGTACGTACAGAGAGGTCCACCCTACCATTTGGTAAAGCACACAATGGTGAGTAAGCCCTTTGGCACTAGTGATGAAGCGCAGAGAAGCATGATACACACTGTCTAGCTTTTTTAGCATTGAAGAGGCAGCATGCATATATATTATGTCACCATAGTCAATTACAGACAGGAATGTGGCTTGAACAAGTTTCTTTCTGGCCTCAAAAAAAAAGCATTGTTTGTTGCGGTCAAGAGACCAACTCCAGTTGTACTGCCAGTACCTTGGTCAAGAGACCAACTCCAGTTGTAATGTCAGTACCTTGGTCACGAGACCAACTCCAGTTGTAATGCCAGTACCTCGGTCAAGAGACCAACTCCAGTTGTAATGCCAGTACCTCGGTCAAGAGACCAACTCCAGTTGTAATGCCAGTACCTCGGTCAAGAGACCAACTCCAGTTGTAATGCCAGTACCTCGGTCAAGATACCAACTCCAGTTGTAATGCCAGTACCTCGGTCAAGATACCAACTCCAGCTGTAATGCCAGTACCTTGGTCACGAGACCAACTCCAGTTGTAATGCCAGTACCTCGGTCAAGATACCAACTCCAGTTGTAATGCCAGTACCTCGGTCAAGATGCCAACTCCAGTTGTAATGCCAGTACCTTGGTCAAGAGACCAACTCCAGCTGTAATGCCAGTACCTTGGTCAAGAGACCAACTCCAGTTGTAATGCCAGTACCTTGGTCAAGAGACCAACTCCAGTTGTAATGCCAGTACCTTGGTCAGGGGACCAACTTCAGTTGTAATGTCAGTACCTCGGTCAAGATACCAACTCCAGTTGTAATGCCAGTACCTTGGTCAGGGGACCAACTTCAGTTGTAATGCCAGTACCTTGGTCAGGGGACCAACTTCAGTTGTAATGCCAGTACCTTGGTCAGGGGACCAACTCCAGTTGTAATGTCAGTACCTTGGTCAGGGGACCAACTCCAGTTGTGATGCCAGTACCTTGGTCAAGAGACCAACTCCAGTTGTAATGCCAGTACCTCGGTCAAGAGACCAACTCCAGTTGTAATGCCAGTACCTCGGTCAAGATACCAACTCCAGTTGTAATGCCAGTACCTTGGTCAAGAGACCAACTCCAGTTGTAATGCCAGTACCTTGGTCAAGAGACCAACTCCAGTTGTAATGACAGTACCTCGGTCAAGGGACCAACTCCAGTTATAATGACAGTACCTCGGTCAAGGGACCAACTCCAGTTGTAATGCTAGTACATCGGTCAAGGGACCAACTCCAGTTGTAATGACAGTACCTCGGTCAAGAGACCAACCCCAGTTGTAATGCCAGTACCTCGGTTAAAAGACCAACTCCAGTTGTAATGCCAGTACCTTGGTCAAGAGACCAACTCCAGTTGTAATGCCAGTACCTCGGTTAAAAGACCAACTCCAGTTGTAATGACAGTACCTTGGTCAAGATACCAACTCCAGTTGTAATGACAGTACCTTGGTCAAGAGACCAACTCCAGTTGTAATGACAGTACCTTGGTCAAGATACCAACTCCAGTTGTAATGACAGTACCTTGGTCAAGAGACCAACTGGAATATTGCTCCACTTCTACAAGCGCCATTTGCATATTCTTAGTATCTAAGGACATCTATGGATCCCATGGAATGTATTCCCACTGTCAGAAATATTGTGTCTATTACTAGGCTTGCTTAAATTGTGATTAAACAAAGGAGAATATGAATTATGATTTTCTTTGCATCTTTGACAGTGAATAACACCATGCTAATAATAATGACCAGACATGAAAACTGCCACTGATCTCGTTCAGTACCTTTTTGAGATCATGTGTACAAAAAGAAGAACATAAGAACAGATAATGAAATCTACTGTACTTTTTTATTTTGACCACAGTGCAACCGTTTTGAAACTAATTTCTGCTGCATGCATTTCTGTATTTCTGCTGCATGCTAACAATAGGGAAGAGAAACTAACTGCGTTTCAATATTTGTCAAAAACGTTACCTTTTGTGGTAGAATTATCCCGAATAATAACAGTTATTGAAATAATCCATACAGAACTTTGAACGTTGAACCCCATAGAAACTTACAGGAAGTGTAGTTTTGAGAAAAAACTACAATTCCCATGATTCAAGGTTTTACAAAATGGTCGCCTCTCGTGGAATATACAGACATTTCGAAGAGGGAAATCTATTCTAATACACACTTTAACCTATTCCTAAACTAACGTATTGATGATAATATACATTCTAAATGCTGTGACATGGTTATGATGTTTACACTTGAATACGTTTGGAAAAAAATCGCTACTTTTATAGAAGAGTGGAAATATTGATTTATGACCAGATGTCATTTGCGGTCTGCCGACGGACCGCACGGGCGAAAGAGGTTAATCGTCCACATCCTTTAGTGGCTCCGCCTCCTCCGTGGCTCTCCTCTCCCCTCTCTCTCCTCTCCCCTCTCTCTCTCCTCCCCTCTCTCTCTCCTCTCCCCCCTCAGTCTCCTCCCCTCTCTCTCTCCTCTCCCCCTCAGTCTCCTCCCCTCTCTCTCTCCTCCCCTCTCTCTCCTCCCCTCTCTCTCTCCTCTCCCCCCTCAGTCTCCTCCCCTCTCCTCTCCCCCCTCAGTCTCCTCCCCTCTCTCTCCTCTCCCCCTCAGTCTCCTCCCCTCTATCTCTCCTCTCCTCTCTCTCTCCTCCCCTCTCTCTCTCATCCTCTCTCTCTCTCCTCTCTCTCCTCCCCTCTCGCTCTCCTCTCCCCTCTCTCCCTCCCCTCTCTCTCCTCCCCTCTCTTTCCCCTATCTCTCTCCTCTCTCTCCTCCTCTCTCTCTCACCTCCCCTCTCTATCTCCTCTCTCTCCTCTCCTCTCCCTCTCTCTTCCCCTATCTCTCTCCTTCCCTCTCTCTCTCCTCTCCCCTCTCTCTCTCCTCTCCCCTCTCTCTCTCCTCCCCTCTCTCTCTCCTCCTCCCCTCTCCTCTCCCCCTCAGTCTCCTCCCCTCTCTCTCTCTTCCCCTCTCTCTATCCTCCCCTCTCTCTCTCCTCTCTCTCTCTCTCCTCTCTCCCCTCTCTCTCTCCTCCCCTCTCTCTCTCCTCCCCTCTCTCTCCTCTCTCTCTCCTCACTCTCCTCCCCTCTCTCTCTCCTCTCCCCTCTCTCTCCTCCCCTCTCTCTCTCTCTCCTCCCTCTCTCTCTCTCTCCTCCCCTCTCTCTCCTCCTCTCTCTCTCTCTCCTCTCTCTCTCCTCCCCTATTTCTCTCCTCCCCTCTCTCTCTCCTCTCTCTCTCTCTCCTCCCCTCTCTCTATCCTCTCCCCCTCTCTCTCCTCCCCTCTCTTTCTCCTCCTCTCTCTCTCCTCCCCTCTCTCTCTCCTCCCTCTCTCTCTCTCTCTCCTCCTCTCTCTCTCTCTCCTCTCTCCTCTCAGCTTCAACACGTTCCCGCCAGCTGTTGCCTGGACGACGGGGCGGAACATTATTATGGGCTGTAATGAACAGGTGACACACTCACTATACAGACGGACAGGTGGAGCTGTCGTCTGGTAATCTAAAGGTTATGCGGGTTCAATACCGGCAGCATGTGGAAAGTGTCCTTGAGCAATACACTGCACCCCTAACTGCTCCCAATGAGCGGGTTGGGAACCTTACACTGTGTGTGTGTGTGTGTGTGTGTGTGTGAGGCTGTGTGTGTGTGTGTGTGTGTGTGTGTGTGTGTGTGTGTGTGTGTGTGTGTGTGTGTGTGTGTGTGTGTGTGTGTGTGTGTGTGTGAGAGGCTGTATGTGTGTGTGTGTGTGTGTGTGAGGCTGTGTGTGTGTGTGTGTGTGTGTGTGTGTGTGTGTGTGTGTGTGTGTGTGTGTGTGTGTGTGTGTGTGTGAGAGGCTGTGTGTG
>NC_140176.1:207871-230871 GCF_963971535.1 Notolepis coatsorum | reverse complement strand
GAACGCCCTACCCCAAAGCTGTAAAGGAATGTGGATCACTGACCCACTTTCAAAACCTCTCTCAAGGGACACCTACGGGAGACTGCAATTCAAAACTGGCCCCTGTAAATGTCCTAACCCAAACCCCTCCAATGTACAGTAATTTACCTAGTATGGTTGTCAATAGTCCAATGTACAATTTTGCTTGTTTGTACAGTGTCTCCCCCCCCCCTCATTGTACAGTTTTGCTTGTTTATACAGTGTTTCTCCCCCCCCCCCCCCCAACCACCTCCAATGTAAATTACCCCAGTATGGTTGTCAATATCCCAATGTACCCAACCCCCCCCACACAACCCCACGCCCACCCAACCTCCTCCAATGTACAGTTTCTACGTCAAATGTATATACTCCCTTTTCTTGACTCCTTCTGTATCACAAATAGTACTTGTATTTGCAAATTCTGGTATGTCATAAATGTATAGATGTAGCAGTACTGACTATCTGTATGTCATGTATGTCATATATGTCCTGATGAATTGAAAATGGGGGACCCTGATGTAAACAAGAAGAAAGTCTTTCTCTGGTCTGCATCCCCTTAACAATTGTGTGTATTGAGCTGTACTGTATTGTACCCATTCTGCAATCTGTTAATAAAGTTTTCAATCAATCAATCAATTCAATTGGGTAGCAGCAGTAATGTAACTTGTGTAACGTTAGCTTTATTATTAGGGTCAGGTGTGTCGCCTGGCGTACATTTGCGCTCCACTGACCACATCTTTCTACTTCTATTATATAGCTACTCCCGATAGATATATATAGAACACTAGGTAGCTTAAGGCGGAGTCACCAGCGTCACTGAACCGCCGCCATCTTGCCCCAGTCAGACCTTGAGTGAGGGTGAGTGATCTGCACAGACAAAAATACTCATAACTCGCTGAAATATTGACGGATTTACAAACGGTTTGGTTTATTACAAAGCATTATTAACGTGGCTATAAGTCAAGCGGTTTGTAAAAAAACATATTCAAAAAAATATATATATATATTATAAGTATGCAGTATCATAACTACATCTTTGATGTTTATAGCAAAACCAACCCGTTTGAAAATCGGTAAAGAATTGAGCGATCTAATGGTTATTTAAATAGTACATGCACCATAGACATTAATGTTATCGGTAGCTGAGCTGCCTGGGGCAAGATGGCCGTCCTACGACGACGTCACTCTCCATTGGCCGGCAGCGCGGGTAAGCTATCTAGTGTTCTATATATATCTATGGCTACCCTCCTCTCCTGCTTCTGTCATACTGCCATTGAGCCACAGGTGGCGCTGTGACCAGGACATGTTTTCCAGCAGGGGGAGATCCTGGTAAACCTAACATGTCCCCCTTTGACTCAACAGTAATTAAATCAAATAAAATCTATACTATGATAATATATATATACTACTATCTACTTAATATGTCTATACTACTATCTACTATGATAATACTGTCTATACTACTATCTACTATGATAATATATCTATACTGCTATCTACAATGATAATATATATCTATACTGCTATCTACAATGATAATATATCTATACTGCTATCTACAATGATAATATATCTATACTGCTATCTATAATGATAATATATCTATACTGCTATCTACAATGATAATATATCTATACTGCTATCTACTATGATAATATGTCTATACTACTAAGTATCTACTATAGTAGTAGTAAGTAGTAGTAATAGTAGTCGTTTATTTCAGTCATCATCTCACACAATATATATACACCCATCATTTAACAATTTTTAAAAAACAAAAGATTTTACAGTGAACTGAAAAGGTACAGATCTGAAGCATAATGCTTATACATGCCTGTCCTATATTCTTAAAAAAAATTAAGACTCTAAACAGTATTCTAAAAGAAAATAGCAAAAAAAACTGTATTATTCACTCTTGTAGTTTTCAAAAATAGCTTTACAAACCATTTTCTTAAAAACCACAAGCGAATGACTCATTCTTAACTGTATATCAGCATTGTTCCACAAGTTAACCCCAATAATAGAAATACACCTCCTTTTAATCCCTTTCTTAGCTTTTTGAACTGTAAAAGCTGTTCAAATAATGATAATATTATACTACTATCTACTATAATATGTCTATACTGCTATGTACTCAAGACTGTAGCACCCAAGTTCTACACAAGATGAACAATCTTACTGACTCCTGAGCTGATAGAGTTGTGTCCTTCCTGCTGACCTGTTTGTAAAAGTGTCAGCTAAATGACTACATGTAAATTAACTCTCTTCTAAGTATAAGTAAGTGTAAGTATCGTTTAAGTATACCTCCAAATGGTATCCACACATGAAGACGAGTGATGGTTGTCGAGCCCACTTGCAAAATACAGTTCCGTAAGTTCACCACCCAGGTGGAGCTGTGTGTCCCAATGCAGCTTTTCTTTTGCCTTCTGTATCTGCAGTACCCACATTTGACCACTAGATGTCACATTCAAATCCAATAGAAGATTGCCAGCAGCCAAAGGCCAAATGGAGGCAGGCATGAAAACAGCTCCTTTTTATATAAGGGATTCCCCTCCCTCCTCTCCCTCCTCATCCCCCTCCTCCTCCTCCTCTCCTCCTCCTCCTCCCTTTCTCCCTTCTCCCCCCTCCGTCCTCCTCCTCTCCCCTCCTCCCTCCCTCCTCCTCCTCTTCCCTCTTCCCTCCTCTCCTCCTCTCCCCCCTCCTCCTCCTCCTCTCCTCTCCCTCCTCCTCTCCCTCCTCCTCTCCCTCCCTCCTCCTCTCCCTCCTCCTCCTCTCCCTTCTCCTTGCTCGCCCTCTCATCACTCCTGCCCAGATTGCTGCTCTACCTTGTGGCTGACTCTCATCCTCCTCCCCCCCCCCTCCTCCTCCTCCCCCTGGCTGACTCCTCATCCTCCCTCCCCCCCTCCTCCTCCCTCCTCCCCCCCCCTCCTCTCCCTCCTCCTCCCCCCCCTCCCCTGACTCCCCTCACCCTCCAGAACATTCTCTGGTGAATAATGACAGAGAAGAAGGAAATGAAAAAGCTAAAGAAATGACAGACAAGGATGAGAAACACGCCTGAGTGGACCAGAGAGAGAGAGAGAGAGAGGGAGAGAGAGAGGGAGAGGGAGAGAGAGAGAGGAGAGAGAGAGAGAGGGAGAGAGGGAGAGAGAGAGAGACAAACCACAGAGAGAGAGAGAGAGACAAACCACAGAGAGAGAGACAGAGAGAGAGAGAGAGAGAGAGGGAAAGAGAGAGGGAAAGAGAGAGGGAAAGAGAGAGAGAGACAAACCAGAGAGAGAGAGACAAACCACAGAGAGAGAGAGAGAGAGAACCACAGAGAGAGAGAGAGAGAACCACAGAGAGACTGAAAAAAGAATTGAATTGAGAGAGAGAGAGAGAGAGAGAGAGAGAGAGAGAGACAAACCACAGAGAGAGAGAGAGAGAACCACAGAGAGACTGAAAAAAGAGAGAGAGAGAGAGAGACTATACGTGCCCAAGAGAGACATGTCTTCTTTCAATACGCTTTAAAACACAGAGCGGTTATTATACAATACGTCCTCTCAAGTTTTGCTTGTACAGAAGTATCACCTCAAATACTTATAAGTTAAGGGTTAGGGTTAGGGTTAGGGTCACCTCCCTGTCCCTTCACTGACCACCTCCATCACAGCTGTCTTCATGTCTGTATCCACTGACCACCACCTCCATCACAGCTGTCTTCATGTCTGTATCCACTGACCACCTCCATCACAGCTGTCTTCATGTCTGTATCCACTGACCACCTCCATCACAGCTGTCTTCATGTCTGTATCCACTGACCACCTCCATCACAGCTGTCTTCATGTCTGTATCCACTGACCACCTCCATCACAGCTGTCTTCATGTCTGTATCCACTGACCACCACCTCCATCACAGCTGTCTTCATGTCTGTATCCACTGACCACCTCCATCACAGCTGTCTTCATGTCTGTATCCACTGACCACCACCTCCATCACAGCTGTCTTTATGTCTGTATCCACTGACCACCTCCATCACAGCTGTCTTCATGTCTGTATCCACTGACCACCTCCATCACAGCTGTCTTCATGTCTGTATCCACTGACCACCTCCATCACAGCTGTCTTCATGTCTGTATCCACTGACCACCTCCATCACAGCTGTCTTCATGTCTGTATCCACTGACCACCACCTCCATCACAGCTGTCTTCATGTCTGTATCCACTGACCACCTCCATCACAGCTGTCTTCATGTCTGTATCCACTGACCACCTCCATCACAGCTGTCTTCATGTCTGTATCCACTGACCACCTCCATTACAGCTGTCTTCATGTCTGTATCCACTGACCACCTCCATCACAGCTGTCTTCATGTCTGTATCCACTGACCACCTCCATCACAGCTGTCTTCATCAGTGGAAATCCTATTCGAAAGGGCGAAATCCCTACTGGTTGGCACAGTCTACAGGCCGCCAGATCATAGTGGCTTTTATGATACAATGGATGGGTGTTTAGCTGGAGTTGAGGATGTAGACAAAATTCTTATTGGAGACTGGAACACGGATATGCAACGAAAAGATGCACCCGTCTTCAAGGCCTTCAGTAGGTTTTGTGATCTGCATGGCCTCAGCCAGCTAATCACCCAACCCACACGTGTATGTGAATCAACTCAGACTACCATTGACCTCATTCTGACCTCCGACAAGTCCAAGATCTCAAATAAAGGGGTTATAGCATGTGGGTTAAGTGATCATTATATGATATTCTGTACCCGAAAAAAACTAAAACAAAAGGCTGGCTGCCACAAAACAGTCACATCTAGAGACCTCAAAACCTACTCTAGCGAGGCCTTCAACCTTGAACTGGAGAGTCTGGACTGGTCAGATGAACTCAATGGTACACTGGTTGACGAAACATGGCTTGGTTTCAAAACCAAATTCTCAGCAATACTAAACGACATGGCCCCCCTAAGAACCACCAGGGTAAAAAATCGCGCTGAGCCGTGGATGCACTCCGAAATACTGGCCGCTATGAAAACCAGAGACAAAAAATGCTCTGAGTTTCGTAAAAGTCAGTCAAAGCTTACTAAAAGCACGAGCAGTGAACTCCAAGCCCACGTGACTGAACTCAAACTAGAAAGAAACAGACTAAGAAACGACGTAAACTCCATGATCAAAACTGCAAAAAAGAATTTCATCAATGACAAAACTGAGGAAAACAAAAACAAACCACGTGAACTTTGGAAATTACTCAATAATCAACTAGGATGCAGTAAAAAACTTAAAACCAGATTCTCAAACATAAACATAAAAACTGACAACACGCTCATCACAGACAAGCTGGATGTAGCCAATTACTTAAACATTTTCTTCACAAACATAGCCACAACACTGGTAAACAAACTACCCTCCCACTCAGGGCTTTATGGGGTAGAACACATAGTAGCTTTCTACAAAAACCTAGGGGTCCGCAAGGACGACTTCAAGCTGGAAACGGTAACAACAGATGAGGTACTCAATAAACTGAGCGCCCTCCAACCTAACAAGGCCACTGGCCATGACAACATCCCCTCCAAATTCCTCAGAGACTCAGCAGCCGCCATCACACCAATCATCACACACATAATAAACCTCTCCATAAAACAGGGACACGTCCCCAAGGACTTCAAAATTGCGAGGGTGACCCCTCTGCACAAAAAGGGCAGCAAATTAGACCCAGGCAACTACCGCCCTGTTTCTATTCTCACCTCCATCTCGAAAGTCATGGAAAAAATAGTCTACGAACAGGTCGAAAAGTACCTAGCGGAAAAAAATCTAATCTACGAATTCCAATCTGGCTTCAGAACATCCCACTCCACTGACACATGCCTTCTCTATTTGAATGACCACATCAAACAAGAGGTGGACGCAGGCAAATACTGCGGCATGGTCATGCTGGACCTACAAAAGGCCTTTGACACGGTCAATCACTCCATTCTGATTGACAAGCTAAAAGCAATTGGTTTTGATAGTCTATCAGTGAGCTGGATGCAATCCTACCTTGAGGGGAGGGAACAGATGGTGGAGGTAAACGGTACCCTATCCCCCCCTCTCACAGTGAGCTGTGGTGTTCCACAAGGAAGCATACTAGGACCGCTACTGTTCCTAATTTATGCAAATGACATGTCGTCAGCTTGTGACTGCAACTTGTTCCTGTTTGCGGACGACTCAGCCCTGCTGGTCTCTGACAAGAACAAGTTACAGGTTGAAAAAACCCTCAGCTCGGAACTAGGCAGAATCTGCATATGGCTCGCTGATAACAAACTATCATTACACATGGGCAAAACAGAGTCCATTCTCTTCGGTTCAAATAACAAACTCAGCAAGACCGACGGCTTCTCAGTTACAGTGGGTGACAATATTGTCACAAGGAAAGATGAAATTACCTATCTGGGGTCCATCCTAGAGGCTAATCTCTCCTGTGACAAAATGGCATCCAATGTAATAAAAAAAGTCAACCAACGAACTCGATTCTTGTACCGGATCTCCTCTCTGGTAAACAAGAACACCCTGAAGACTCTGGCAGGAGCACTCATTCAGGGGTACTACGACTATGCTTGCACCTCATGGTACCAAAGCACCTCAAAGGCGCTAAAAACAAAATTACAAACATCTCAAAACAAACTGGTCAGACTACTGCTTGACCTTACTCCTAGAACCCACCTCACCCCTGCCCACTTCGACAACCTAGGATGGCTTAGAGTAGACGACAGAGTACAACAACTTGCAATGGGCCTGGTCTACAAGATACACTACACGACCAAGGTACCCATGTACATGTCAAAATACTTCCCAAAGGTCAGTGAATACCACGATCACAACACCAGAGGGAGCTCCACAAATCATGTCAAACCCAGATTCGGCTCAAATAAGGGACTAAACACGTTTCGCAATTATGCCACATCAATGTGGAACGCCCTACCCAAAGCTGTAAAGGAATGTGGATCACTACCCACTTTCAAAACCTCTCTCAAGGGACACCTACGGGAGACTGCAATTCAACACTGGCCCCTGTAAATATCCTAACCCAATCATTCCAACCCCCTCCAATGTACAGTCATTTACCTAGTATGGTTTTGTCAATAGTTCAATGTACAATTGTGTTTGTTTGTACAGTGTCTCCTCCCCCCCCCCCTCAATGTACAGTGTTACCCCCCCCCCCCCACAACCACCTCCAATGTAAATTACCCAGTATGGTTGTCAATATCCCAATGTACCCAACCCCCCCCACCCAACCTCCAATGTACAGTTTCTACGTCAAATGTATATACTCCCTTTTCTTGACTCCTTCTGTATCACAAACAGTACTGTATTTGCAAATCTGGTATGTCATAAATGTATAGATGTAGCAGTACTGACTATCTGTATGTCATGTATGTCATATATGTCTATATGAATTGAAAATGGGGGACCCTGATGGAAACAAGACAAACGTCTTTCTCAGGTCTGCATCCCCTTAACAATTGTATGTATTGAGCCGTACTGTATTGTACCCATTCTGCAATCTGTTAAATAAAGTTTTCATTCATTCATTCATTCATGTCTGTATCCACTGACCACCTCCATCACAGCTGTCTTCATGTCTGTATCCACTGACCACCTCCATCACAGCTGTCTTCATGTCTGTATCCACTGACCACCTCCATCACAGCTGTCTTCATGTCTGTATCCACTGACCACCTCCATCACAGCTGTCTTCATGTCTGTATCCACTGACCACCTCCATCACAGCTGTCTTCATGTCTGTATCCACTGACCACCTCCATCACAGCTGTCTTCATGTCTGTATCCACTGACCACCTCCATCACAGCTGTCTTCACAACATCTTCTATTAGATTAGATCTGAATATACAAAATAACAAAATAAAAATGTTTAAAATAAAAATAAACAGTGCAACAGAAACGGATCAGAGTCACATGAAATCATATTTGGACACTTGCACCTGCAGAGTCTCTCTCTCTCTGTCCATCTCTCTCTCTGTCCATCTCTCTCTCTCTGTCCATCTCTCTCTCTCTGTCCATGTCTCTCTCTGTCCATCTCTCTCTCTCTGTCCATCTCTCTCTCTCTGTCCATGTCTCTCTCTCTGTCCATCTCTCTCTCTCTGTCCATCTCTCTCTCTGTCCATCTCTCTCTCTCTCTGTCCATGTCTCTCTCTCTGTCCATCTCTCTCTCTGTCCATCTCTCTCTCTCTGTCCATCTCTCTCTCTGTCCATCTCTCTCTCTGTCCATCTCTCTCTCTCTCTCTCTCTCTCTCTCCCCCCTGCTCTCTCTCTCTGTCTCTCTCTCCCCCTGCTCTCTCTCTCTCTGTCTCTCTCTCTCCCCCCTGCTCTCTCTCTCTCTCTCTGTCCATCTCTCTCTGTCTCTATCTCTCCCCCCTGCTCTCTCTCTCTGTCTCTCTCTCCCTCTCTCCCCCTCCCTCCCAGATGAAGGCCAGCCGCCCGCTGCTATAGAACACTGTGCGAACATTACAACATTCTTTATGATTTCTTCTAAACGATCAGGGCCTTGCAGATGAAGATGGGGGGGGGGGGGGGGGGGGGCGAACCAACCCCTTACATTTCTCTTCAAGTCTTGTGTGAAAACATGTGACAGCGAGTGCTTAAAGGGATAGTTGTGACCTTTTACTGATGATGTTGATCTGTCGAGTCCTTTCTCAGCACAATCCATGCTGTTCCTCATACTAGCTCCAGATAGTTAGCTACAGTCCATGCTGTTCCTCATACTAGCTCCAGATAGTTAGCTACAGTCCATGCTGTTCCTCATACTAGCTCCAGATAGTTAGCTACAGTCCATGCTGTTCCTCATACTAGCTCCAGATAGTTGGCTACAATCCATGCTGTTCCTCACACTAGCTCCAGATAGTTAGCGACAATCCATGCTGTTCCTCACACTAGCTCCAGATAGTTAGCTACAATCCATGCTGTTCCTCACACTAGCTCCAGATAGTTAGCTACAATCCATGCTGTTCCTCATACTAGCTCCAGAACACTGTGCGAACATTACAACATTCTTTATGATTTCT
The DNA here is from genome assembly GCF_963971535.1 of Notolepis coatsorum. Taxonomy (NCBI): domain Eukaryota; kingdom Metazoa; phylum Chordata; class Actinopteri; order Aulopiformes; family Paralepididae; genus Notolepis; species Notolepis coatsorum. Next base: position 221,816 of record NC_140176.1, on the reverse strand, counting down.
TCTAAACGATCAGGGCCTTGCAGATGAAGATGGGGGGGGGGGGGGGGGGGGGGGGGGGGCGAACCAACCCCTTACATTTCTCTTCAAGTCTTGTGTGAAAACATGTGACAGCGAGTGCTTAAAGGGATAGTTGTGACCTTTTACTGATGATGTTGATCTGTCGAGTCCTTTCTCAGCACAATCCATGCTGTTCCTCATACTAGCTCCAGATAGTTAGCTACAATCCATGCTGTTCCTCATACTAGCTCCAGATAGTTAGCTACAGTCCATGCTGTTCCTCATACTAGCTCCAGATAGTTAGCTACAGTCCATGCTGTTCCTCATACTAGCTCCATATAGTTAGCTACAATCCATGCTGTTCCTCACACTAGCTCCAGATAGTTAGCTACAATCCATGCTGTTCCTCATACTAGCTCCAGATAGTTAGCTACAATCCATGCTGTTCCTCACACTAGCTCCAGATAGTTAGCTACAATCCATGCTGTTCCTCATACTAGCTCCAGATAGTTAGCTACAATCCATGCTGTTCCTCATACTAGCTCCAGATAGTTAGCTACAATCCATGCTGTTCCTCATACTAGCTCCAGATAGTTAGCTACAATCCATGCTGTTCCTCATACTAGCTCCAGATAGTTAGCTACACTCCATGCTGTTCCTCATACTAGCTCCAGATAGTTAGCTACAATCCATGCTGTTCCTCATACTAGCTCCAGATAGTTAGTTACAATCCATGCTGTTCCTCATACTAGCTCCAGATAGTTAGCTACAATCCATGCTGTTCCTCATGCTAGCTCCAGATAGTTAGCTACAATCCATGCTGTTCCTCATACTAGCTCCAGATAGTTAGCTACAATCCATGCTGTTCCTCACACTAGCTCCAGATAGTTAGCTACAATCCATGCTGTTCCTCATACTAGCTCCAGATAGTTAGCTACACTCCATGCTGTTCCTCATACTAGCTCCAGATAGTTAGCTACAATCCATGCTGTTCCTCATGCTAGCTCCAGATAGTTAGCTACACTCCATGCTGTTCCTCATACTAGCTCCAGATAGTTAGCTACAATCCATGCTGTTCCTCATACTAGCTCCAGATAGTTAGCTACAATCCATGCTGTTCCTCACACTAGCTCCAGATAGTTAGCTACAGTCCATGCTGTTCCTCATACTAGCTCCAGATAGTTAGCTACAATCCATGCTGTTCCTCATACTAGCTCCAGATAGTTAGCTACAATCCATGCTGTTCCTCACACTAGCTCCAGATAGTTAGCTACAGTCCATGCTGTTCCTCATACTAGCTCCAGATAGTTAGCTACAATCCATGCTGTTCCTCATACTAGCTCCAGATAGTTAGCTACAATCCATGCTGTTCATCATACTAGCTCCAGATAGTTAGCTACAATCCATGCTGTTCCTCATACTAGCTCCAGATAGTTAGCTACAATCCATGCTGTTCCTCACACTAGCTCCAGATAGTTAGCTACAATCCATGCTGTTCCTCATACTAGCTCCAGATAGTTAGCTACAGTCCATGCTGTTCCTCATACTAGCTCCAGATAGTTAGCTACAATACATGCTGTTCCTCATACTAGCTCCAGATAGTTAGCTACAATCCATGCTGTTCCTCATGCTAGCTCCAGATAGTTAGCTACAATACATGCTGTTCCTCACACTAGCTCCAGATAGTTAGCTACACTCCATGCTGTTCCTCATACTAGCTCCTGATAGTTAGCTACAATCCATGCTGTTCCTCAAACTAGCTCCAGATAGTTAGCTACAATCCATGCTGTTCCTCAAACTAGCTCCAGATAGTTAGCTACAATCCATGCTGTTCCTCATACTAGCTCCAGATAGTTAGCTACAATCCATGCTGTTCCTCATACTAGCTCCAGATAGTTAGCTACAATCCAGCTGTTCCTCATACTAGCTCCAGATAGTTAGCTACAATCCATGCTGTTCATCATACTAGCTCCAGATAGTTAGCTACAATCCATGCTGTTCTTCATACTAGCTCCAGATAGTTAGCTACAATCCATGCTGTTCCTCATACTAGCTCCAGATAGTTAGCTACAATCCATGCTGTTCCTCATACTAGCTCCAGATAGTTAGCTACAATCCATGCTGTTCCTCATACTAGCTCCAGATAGTTAGCTACAATCCATGCTGTTCCTCATACTAGCTCCAGATAGTTAGCTACAATCCATGCTGTTCCTCATACTAGCTCCATATAGTTAGCTACACTCCATGCTGTTCCTCATACTAGCTCCAGATAGTTAGCTACAGTCCATGCTGTTCCTCATACTAGCTCCAGATAGTTAGCTACAGTCCATGCCATTCCTCATACTAGCTCCTGATAGTTAGCTACAATCCATGCTGTTCCTCATACTAGCTCCAGATAGTTAGCTACAGTCCATGCTGTTCCTCATACTAGCTCCAGATAGTTAGCTACAATCCATGCTGTTCCTCATACTAGCTCCAGATAGTTAGCTACAATCCATGCTGTTCCTCATGCTAGCTCCAGATAGTTAGCTACAATCCATGCTGTTCCTCATACTAGCTCCAGATAGTTAGCTACAATCCATGCTGTTCCTCCTACTAGCTCCAGATAGTTAGCTACACTCCATGCTGTTCCTCATACTAGCTCCAGATAGTTAGCTACACTCCATGCTGTTCCTCATACTAGCTCCAGATAGTTAGCTACAATCCATGCTGTTCCTCATACTAGCTCCAGATAGTTAGCTACAATCCATGCTGTTCCTCATACTAGCTATAGTTAACTACAATCCATGCTGTTCCTCATACTAGCTCCAGATAGTTAGCTACACTCCATGCTGTTCCTCATGCTAGCTACAGATAGTATAGTCACAATCCATGCTGTTCCTCATGCTAGCTACAGATAGTATAGTCACAATCCATGCATGTCTCCACTCCACCCCTCTCAGTTTTCCAAATCAGTCATAATTATTAGTTACATTTTAAATAGTCTGTAATTTGTAGCTCATAAACGCGGTAAATTAGCGGTGAGGAGGAGCTGATCCTGGATCAGTGTAGAGAGATGGAGATAGCGAGACAGAAAGCACAGCAGCAGAACCCACTGGATATGGATCTAAATGAGGTGATTCCTCTGCCACATCAGGGAGAATCAAGGGAGCGCTTCAGCTTCAAGTAGGTACTCAGATATATGAGCCAACATTAGCTGAAACGCTCTCATCGCTCTCGGTGATGCGTTAGCCGGCACGCCTCGCTAGCTCACTCTACTATAATAACGAGCTAGTTTACCAGATCGGGAGCGCGGAACATTATTGAATAACTGAGTTGTTATCCATAGATAAATATATAAGGGAGATGAATAGAAATACATCTCCTTTTTAATCCCTTTCTTAGTTTTTTTTAACAGTCAATTTACAAACATCTCAAATCACATTTGCTATTCGGTAAAATGTGCTTTACAAAATGACACACACTACTTGATACACAATGATACACACTACTTAGTTGATACACAATGATACACACTATTTGATACACAATGATACACACTACTTAGTTGATACACAATGATACACACTATTTGATACACAATGATACACACTACTTGGTACACAATGATACACACTACTTAGTTGATACACAATGATACACACTATTTGATACACAATGATACACAATGATACACACTACTTGATACACAATGATACACACTACTTGATACACAATGATACACACTATTTGATACACAATGATACACACTACTTGATACACAATGATACACACTACTTGATACACAATGATACACACTACTTGATACACAATGATACACACTACTTGAGACACAATGATACACACTACTTGATACACGATGATACACACTACTTGATACACAATGATACACACTATTTGATACACAATGATACACACTACTTGAGACACAATGATACACACTACTTGATACACAATGATACACACTACTTGAGACACAATGATACACACTACTTGATACACAATGATACACACTACTTGAGACACAATGATACACACTACTTGATACACAATGATACACACTACTTAAGACACAATGATACACACTACTTGAGACACAATGATACACACTACTTGAGACACAATGATACACACTACTTGAGACACAATGATACACACTACTTGAGACACAATGATACACACTACTTGATACACACTACTTGATACACACTACTTGATACACAATGATACACACTACTTGAGACACAATGATACACACTACTTGAGACACAATGATACACACTACTTGATACACAATGATACACACTACTTGAGACACAATGATACACACTACTTGATACACAATGATACACACTACTTGAGACACAATGATACACACTACTTGATACACAATGATACACACTACTTGATACACAATGATACACACTACTTGAGACACAATGATACACACTACTTGAGACACAATGAGACACAATGATACACACTACTTGAGACACAATGATACACACTACTTGATACACAACGATACACACTACTTGATACACAATGATACACATGACTTCTATCATACTAGAGACTAGAGACTAGAGAGAGGCATTATGTCAGGGACCTCAGGGTGCACTATTTCACCACTAGCGTAGTAATTATTAGAGCCTCAAAGTGGGCGGTAGGTGGGGAGAGACGGCAGGGCGGGCTGCGCCCCCTGGTGGGGAGAGACGACAGGGCGGGCTGCGCCTCCTGGTGGGGAGAGACGGCAGGGCGGGCTGCGCCCCCTGGTGGGGAGAGACGACAGGGCGGGCTGCGCCTCCTGGTGGGGAGAGACGGCAGGGCGGGCTGCGCCTCCTGGTGGGGAGAGACGGCAGGGCGGGCTGCGCCCCCTGGTGGGGAGAGACTGCAGGGCGGGCTGCGCCTCCTGGTGGGGAGAGACGGCAGGGCGGGCTGCGCCTCCTGGTGGGGAGAGACGGCAGGGCGGGCTGCGCCTCCTGGTGGGGAGAGACGGCAGGGCGGGCTGCGCCTCCTGGTGGGGAGAGACGACAGGGCGGGCTGCGCCTCCTGGTGGGGAGAGACGGCAGGGCGGGCTGCGCCTCCTGGTGGCGAGAGACGGCAGGGCGGGCTGCGCCTCCTGTTGGCATGAAAGGTTTGGCTAGGTGGTATAATGAGGAGTTGATAGCGAATAGGGATAATGATAGGGAACAGATAGAACAGATAGGGGAAAGGGATAATGATAGGGAACAGATAGAACAGATAGGGGATAGGGATAATGATAGGGAACAGATAGAACAGATAGGGGATAGGGATCATGATAGGGAACAGATGGAACAGATAGGGGATAATGATAGGGAACAGATAGAACAGATAGGGGATAGGGATAATGATAGGGAACAGATAGAACAGATAGGGGATACGACGGATAGAGAAGTCGGGGCGTCCAGGCAGGTTGAGGTTACGGTGTTTGCAGTTTGGTTTATTCCCTAAGTCGATGTGGCCATTGTCAATATATGCAGTGCCAATATCAAAAGTAGAAAGGCTTGAGAGATTGATTAATTCTTAGTACATTAGGAAACGGCTAGGAGTTTCTCTGTGTATTAGTTGTGTGGCGTTGTACGGGAAAGGCATTCTTCAGCCACCAGCAACGAGTCTAACAGAGGAGCTTCAGGCCCCGCTTAGACGAGTGTTTTGTGAACAAAAACCGCAAAAGTCATCTTGCGGTTTCACTTTTAATTTTACGTTTAGACGAGCGTTTTGGGGTGGAATTCTCCGTGCAGACGACGCTGTAACGACGGAGTCCCGCTGTCACACGATTGGCGCATATGTCACATGACGTGCTGTGAAGACCCGCCCTACTCTGCCTCTGATTCGCAGACTGTGGATGGGGAATGTGATTGGACCAAAGCAGCGTCACTCACAGACAGTGGGTCCACTCACGCCGCGGGACAGATTCTTGTGTATTTAACCCTTTCACTGCCACACGACAGCCGGTTGTGTGATAGTAAAGGGTTAACCTTCTGTCGTGTGGCAGTGAAAGGGTTAAAAGTACTGCCAATGTAGCCTTCAGGTGATCTCCGTTCAGACATACTTGCTTTGTTTACGTCTCGGCTACTGGCGCATACCTGCTACCTGTGACGTAAGCAGTACGCGCGACCAGAGCCGTGACAACCCTTTCGTCATCGTTTTATCAGATTTATACGTTTTAACAGTTTAGACGAGAGCGCAAAGCTTTTGCGTTTCTAGGAATTCCACCCTGGAAGGTAGTCTCACTTTTTTGCGGTTTCACCCCGTAAAAACGCCGTTTCCGTATAAACGAAAGGCACATCCGTAAAAATATTTTTGCGGATTCACCTGCTAGCGTTTCCGTCTAAACGGGGCCTCAGTGTGTGAAGGTGAGAACGCCCGAAGCTGTTGTTGTTATCAGGGAGCAAAGATACAGTTAGTTAGTCAGTTGGTCCCGAATCCAACCAGAGGGAGGAGATGGAACCCAAGACAGGCAGTACAGGAAGCAGAGGCAGCTCTTAGGCGTACAGACAGTATAGGTACAGTAAGGTACAGACATTATAGGTACAGTAAGGTACAGACATTATAGGTACAGTAAGGTACAGACATTATAGGTACAGTAAGGTACAGACATTATAGGTACAGTAAGGTACAGACATTATAGGTACAGTAAGGTACAGACATTATAGGTACAGTAAGGTACAGACATTATAGGTACAGTAAGGTACAGACGTACAGTACGGTGCAACAAGGGGGGGGGGGCTCAGGGAGACCAGCCTGGAGTAAAGCAGGTCCCACAGAAAGGAGGAAGCTGGTAGTGGAGCAGGTAGCAGACAAGAGGAAGTAGTGAGGTGTACTGTGGCCCGGCTAAGAGGAAGTAGTGAGGTGTACTGTGGCCCGGCTAAGAGGAAGTAGTGAGGTGTACTGTGGGCCAGGCTAAGAGGAAGTAGTGAGGTGTACTGTGGCCCGGCTAAGAGGAAGTAGTGAGGTGTACTGTGGGCCAGGCTAAGAGGAAGTAGTGAGGTGTACTGTGGCCCGGCTAAGAGGAAGTAGTGAGGTGTACTGTGGGCCCGGCTAAGAGGAAGTAGTGAGGTGTACTGTGGCCCGGCTAAGAGGAAGTAGTGAGGTGTACTGTGGCCCGGCTAAGAGGAAGTAGTGAGGTGTACTGTGGCTGTGGCTAACAGGGACAGTGGATGAACTGGGAAAGTGTAGAGAGGAGGAAGATTAGCTGGAAGGACCTGTGGAGTCTGGAGGGAAATCGTAGCAATTGAAAGTAGAATAGAAGAGTACAGGTGAATTCAGGATGTAATGGGATGGAGGGCGCAGCCATTCAGTTTGTCCGAGAGGGAGAGACATGTGGAGGAGGCAGGTGTTTAAGGCAGGCGTGAGTCAGGCCACCTAAACGGAGCTACTGATCGGGAGATGCAGGTAGATCTGGGATGTGTTGTTCCAGGAGAGATAGACAGTTAGCACTAAGTTGAGGCCTGACCTACAGTAGTACTGTGGTCTCGTAGTCAGCGGTTAGTTTACTTTATAGAACTGATCGTGCCTTTTGGGAGGATTCAGTGATGGAGGCGTACGAAAGGAAAAAGCTGAGCTACGCAGGAAAGCTCGGGTTTGTCCGGTGGAAGTAGGTTGCAGAGGATTTATAGCACGATCGACTTCATTCTTTTGGGGAGAGTTGGGGATTTGTGGGCGGAGTTTGCGAATGAGAAGCGAGTCAGAAGAAGCCTTGAGAGGCAGTCAGTGGATTTGGTTTGAGGAGAAGTAATGATTTATTGAACTAAGAGATGAGCTGCAGGTGAATTATGTTAATGCGTAGGTATATCACGAGCACGGTGCGCTGGGTCACGGTGTCAACTGGAGTCTAGTGTAGCAGCACGTTGACCCTCAGTATTGATTTAAATGGACAACGGAGGAAATGACTAAATAAATAAGTTATGGCTGATGTGAACACAGACACACACACAGACACACACATTACATTTACATTTAGTCATTTAGCTGACGCTTTTATCCAAAGCGACTTACAAGTTCTGTACGACAAGCCATCAGGAAGGGCACAACTCTATCAGCTGAGTAACAATGTTCATCAAAGTGTTGAGTGCTACAGTGTAGGTTAGTTTATTAGGACAAGTGCATGACAGTACGGTTAGTTAGGGTTAGAGTTTTATTATTATAATTTTTTTTCATTTCAGATAATGGTTGAAGAAGTGCGTCTTTAGTCGACGGTGAAAGATTGGACGGGTTTCGGCTGTCCTAACTGGGATGGGTAGTTCATTCCACCATTGTGGGGCAAGGACCGAGAAAAGGCAGGTTCTCCTTGATGACCCTCCCGGAGCTTGGATAGGAGTAGATCTCAGGCGGCCAGAAGATGCAGAGCGTAGGGGTCTTGAGGGTGTGTAGTTAGAGACCATTGACCGGAGGTAGGCGGGAGCGGTTCCCTTCGCCAATGGCAATGGGGAGCCAGTGCAGGTCCCTAAGAAGTGGGGTGATATGGGCTGACTTTGGTAGGTTTGAGATCAGGCGGGCCGCTGCGTTCTGAATGAGTTGAAGAGGCTTGGTGGCAGTGGCCGGGAGGCCAGCGAGCAGTGCGTTGCAGTAGTCGAGGCGGGAGATGACTGTTGATTGGACGAGGAGTTGGGTGGCTTCTCTTGTCAGGAAGGGGCGGATCCTTCTGACGTTGCTCAGGAGGAATCTGCAGGTTCTGGTTGTCGCTGCGATGTGAGCAGAGAAGTTCAACTGGTCGTCGAGGACAACACCAAGGTTTTTGGCGGTCGGGGACGCGGTCACAGCTGCATTCTCGACTGTGATGGAGAGGTCGGTCAGGGGGGAGGATTTGTCCGGCAGGTGGAGCAATTCTGTTTTGCTTAAGTTCAGTTTGAGGTGGTTGGTCGTCATCCAGGCGGAGATGTCGGACAGACAGGCCGAGATCTGCTCAGAGACGTGGATATCTGAGGGAGGGGAGGAGAGGAAGAGTTGAGTATCATCGGCATAGCAATAATACGAGAAGGCATGGGATGTGATAACACACACACACACACACACAGACACACACACACACAGACACACACACACACACACACACACACACACACACACACACACACACACACACACACACACATACACACACACATACACACACACACACACACACACACACACACACACACACACACACACACACACACACACACACACACACACACACAAGAGACAGACAGACACACACAGAGACAGACACACACACAGAGACACACACAGACACACACACAGACACACTTGTTGTGCCTCAATCTAGTAAACGTGTTGAATGTTGTGTTGCGGTGGACTTTCCCTTTAAGACGGTCTGACGTAAAGTAGTGACGCTGTTGGCGAAGTCACCAGGTGGTCGACGTGGGTCAGCGTGAAGAACACATCGACTCACGCAGCGCAGCATGGGTTGAGGGGGGCGTCTTGATGAAAGGAACCACGCGACAGCAAGTTAACCCTTTACTATCACACTACAGACGGTTAACCGTGAACGGGTTAAAGCAGCCCGGTGTTCTCCGTGTTCACGAGTCCCGCGTGGTGAACTGTGGCGGAGCGCCTCGGTGGCTCCCAGACACACGGCCCAGTCGCCTAGCAACGGTGTCGTCCTCCTGCGGACCTCGGCCCACTTGGAGGTGAGTTCAATCTGAATGTTTTCCTTAACGAGGTTTTAGTGGAAATGCATGAGTTTATTATGAAGTACTGAGAATACGACTGGATCCATGAGACTCAGATTATACTGCATGAGTTTATTATGAAGTAGTGAGAATACGACTGGATCCATGAGACTCAGATTATACTGCATGAGTTTATTATGAAGTAGTGAGAATACGACTGGATCCATGAGACTCAGATTATACTGCATGAGTTTATTATGAAGTAGTGAGAATACGACTGGATCCATGAGACTCAGATTATACTGCATGAGTTTATTATGAAGTACTGAGAATACGACTGGATCCATGAGACTCAGATTATACTGCATGAGTTTATTATGAAGTAGTGAGAATACGACTGGATCAAGACTCAGATTATACTGCATGAGTTTATTATGAAGTACTGAGAATACGACTGGATCAACACTCAGATTATACTGCATGAGTTTATTATGAAGTAGTGAGAATACGACTGGATCAAGACTCAGATTATACTGCATGAGTTTATTATGAAGTACTGAGAATACGACTGGATCAAGACTCAGATTATACTGCATGAGTTTATTATGAAGTAGTGAGAATACGACTGGATCCATGAGACTCAGATTATACTGCATGAGTTTATTATGAAGTACTGAGAATACGACTGGATCAAGACTCAGATTATACTGCATGAGTTTATTATGAAGTAGTGAGAATACGACTGGATCAAGACTCAGATTATACTGCATGAGTTTATTATGAAGTAGTGAGAATACGACTGGATCCATGAGACTCAGATTATACTGCATGAGTTTATGAAGTACTGAGAATACGACTGGATCAAGACTCAGATTATACTGCATGAGTTTATGAAATGCTTCACAGAGGGGTCACAGATGGGGTCACAGAGGGGTCACAGAGGGGTCACAGAGGGGTCACAGAGGGGTCACAGAGGGGTCAGCAGTGGAGACGTGCTTCATGCGTTGGTGTGTGAATGTGAGGAACAAAATTGTAAATTCTTTGTATAAAAGGACTATATATATTATATATATATGTATATAAAGCCACCGTTTACCAGCGTCTCACAGCGTCGCTCACTCACAGTGTAAACTATATAATTAACTCTAAATATAAAAATATGAGGAAAAATAAACGTTGTAATCAAAGGGTCTGTGTGCCCTATTGGTTATATTATACGTTACAATAAATATAGGCAATAAAGCATTTTAATAGCCATATCGAGAGCAGTGAGAGAGAGAGAGCAGTAGAGAGAGAGTAGAGAGAGAGACAGTAGTAAAGAGAGAGTAGAGAGAGAGTAGAGAGAGAGAGACAGCAGTAAAGAGAGAGTAGAGAGAGAGAGAGCAGTAGAGAGAGTAGAGAGAGAGACAGTAGTAAAGAGAGAGTAGAGAGAGAGTAGAGAGAGAGAGACAGCAGTAAAGAGAGAGTAGAGAGAGAGTAGAGAGCAGTGGAGGCTGCTGACCAAATTTTTAGGTGAAGCACAAATTATTATATTATATTATATATTAAATAATATTTTTAAAACATCCCCCACTGTGTGTCAGTGGTCAGTGGACACAGATGAAAACATATTAACATTAGGTGACAGCGGACCTGACCAGATGAAAACATATTAGGTGACAGCGCACCTGACCAGATGAAATCATATTAGGTGACAGCGCACCTGACCAGATCAAAACATATTAGGTGACAGCGCACCTGACCAGATCAAAACATATTAGGTGACAGCGCACCTGACCAGATCAAAACATATTAGGTGACAGCGCACCTGACCAGATCAAAACATATTAGGTGACAGCGCACCTGACCAGATCAAAACATATTAGGTGACAGCGCACCTGACCAGATCAAAACATATTAGGTGACAGCGCACCTGACCAGATCAAAACATATTAGGTGACAGCGCACCTGACCAGATGAAATCATATTAGGTGACAGCGCACCTGACCAGATCAAAACATATTAGGTGACAGCGCACCTGATCAGATCAAAACATTTTAGGTGACAGCACACCTGACCAGATCAAAACATATTAGGTGAAGGTGACAAGGAAGCCACAGACTCATACCACCCCGACACTCAACTAACCGCCTCGGACAGTCCTTCATACCAGTGGCCATCAGGCTCCACAACAGTGGGCAGCGACTGCTGCCAGACATCGACCTAGAACTAATAGGAACCCAAGTAGGACAATAACACTACCTTATGCATACTGCACCTTATGTGGATACTGTGATACTGTGATACTGTGAATAATGTATATTTCAGTTAGTTAGATAGTAAATTATATTGACCTATTTGTTTACACTGCTTGTGTTGTTTTCACTACCTGTACCCCCCCCACCCCCCTTCCCCCATGCTGCTATGATGCCTGAATTTCCCCAAGGGGATCAATAAAGGAATATCTTATCTTATCTTAAAAGGAAAGATGAAATTACCTACCTGGGTTCCATACTATAGAGGCAAATCTTTCCTTTGACAAAATGGGATCCAATGTAATAAAACTAAGTCAACCAACGAACTAGATTCCTGTACCGGATCTCCTCTCTGGTAAACAAGAATACCTTGAAGACTCTAACAGGAGCACTCATTCAAGGGTACTACGACTATGCTTGCACCTCATGGTACCAAAGCACCTCAAAGGCACTAAAAACAAGATTACAAACATCACAAAACAAACTGGTCAGACTACTGCTTGACCTTACTCCTAAAACCCACCTCACCCCTGTCCACTTTGACAACCTAGGATGGCTTAGAGTAGACGACAGAGTACAGCAACTTGCAATGGGCCTGGTCTACAAGATACACTACACCACTAAGATACCCATGTGCATGTCGAAATACTTCCCAAAGGTCAGTGAATACCACGACCACAACACCAGAGGGAGTTCCACAAATCATGTTCAACCCAGATAAAATAATTTAAAAAGTAAAAAAAAAAAAAAAAAAAAGAGAAGAAAATAGTCATAACTTTGAAATTAGATTGCATAGGTCTATGAATCGATATCGCGATTCTGTTTCGATTAATTGCCCAGCCCTACAGTGTGTACAGTAAGTTAGCTTGGTGATTATCATTGTGATGTAGGCTAAGCTGCCTAGCTACTGTTAGCATACAAGCACTGTAGCCTACTTACTTTTTCATCCACAACGTTTTTTCTGATCCAGATGCATAAATCCACTTCTTCATGTTGCTCAGTTGCTGGTTTATACTTCGGTCCTAATGTTGGCGCAAAGTTTAATTTAGCCTGTTATAGCTGTACAGCTTACTAACTACTAAACAACAACTTTCTCATAGTCTCAACTTTCACATAGTCAAAATGGGTCCAGCTGCATGTGAGGAGGATAGGTTTAGCTCGGGCCAATCTCAAGTTTCTCAAGTTTCTTTATTAGTTGTCATACAGAAGTACAGAATACTTTTATACAAAATGCTTCTTTATGTTACATTTTGTATAAAAGTATTCTGTACTTCTGTATGACAACTAATAAAGAAACTTGAGAAACTTGAGATTGGCCCGAGCTAAACCTATCCTCCTCACATGCAGCTGGACCCATTTTGACTTTGCAATGCAGAAATCTCTGATTGGATTTGCAAGGCTGCCAATCATATTCAACCTCCGTGTATTGGATGTCAAGGGCTGTCAATCAATCAATCCTCCATTCAATGGCAAGAGTTTAACTGCACAGACCGTGCTTAGATGAAGTTAATAGCCTATTTTGATTCGCTGTTATTTATTATTTATTTAACAATGGGTCACACCTGTGAAGTTTTCTTCACGAATAATTACTGCAGGCAATACTGCAGTGCAGGCCTGCTCAGAGCTGTCAATTTTGGCCATTTTTGAAGAAAAAAAAATGCACTGGCATTTTTTTTACAGAGGAAAACATTTATAATAAAATAATAATAATAATAATAATAATTAAAAAAAAATATATATATATATATAGTTTTTTTTTTTTTTATATATATATATAGGTATATGTAAATTAATAATAATTATGAATTATGAGTGAATTTGTGTTTCACGTGTTGTCATAGAGAAACCTCCACTGGTAGAGAGAGAGTAGAGAGAGAGAGAGAGCAGCAGAGAGAGACAGCAGTAGAGAGAGAGTAGAGAGAGAGAGAGAGCAGCAGAGAGAGAGTAGAGAGATAGCAGTAGAGAGAGAGCAGCAGAGAGAGACAGCAGTAGAGAGAGAGTAGAGAGAGAGCAGCAGAGAGAGAGTAGAGAGAGAGCAGTAAAGAGAGAGTAGAGAGAGAGCAGTAGAGAGAG
>NC_140176.1:170544-207671 GCF_963971535.1 Notolepis coatsorum | reverse complement strand
TCTTTCTTTCGCCGGTTAAGTTTAGGCATTGTTTCGGAGTGTTAGGTTAAGGTTAGGGTTAAGTTTAGGCATTCTTTCGGAGTTGTTAAGGTTAGGGTTAAGTTTAGGCATTCTTTCGGAGTTGGTTAAGGTTAGGGTTAAGTTTAGGCATTCTTTCGGAGTTGGTTAAGGTTAGGGTTAAGTTTAGGCATTCTTTCGGAGTTGGTTAAGGTTAGGGTTAAGTTAGGCATTCTTCGGAGTTGGTTAAGGTTAGGGTTAAGTTTAGGCATTCTTTCGAGTTGGTTAAGGTTAGGTTAAGTTTAGCATTCTTCGGAGTTGGTTAAGGTTAGGGTTAAGTTTAGGCATTCTTTCGGAGTTGGTTAAGGTTAGAGTTTGTCGCAGAGCATGGCAATAGAATGCCTGTCTTTCTTTCGCCGGAGCAGCAGCCTATTTCCGCTCTGCCGCGGTCACATGGCGTCGTGGCCAATCAGAGAAACGTGGAAGCACTCTTGGGCTGCCTTTAATATAGACGCAGCCACGTCCACGCCACGAAGCCCGCCTCAAGTCAGGTCCACGCCACGAAGCCCGCCCAGACGTTGTGGCTCTGCAGATATACCCTACTCGTTACATTATATACCACACACAGAGACACACACAGAGACACACGCACACATGCACACACATGCACACACACACACAGACACACACACACACAAACACACACACACACGCACGCGCGCACGCACACACACGCGCACGCACGCACGCACGCACACACATACACACACACACACACACACACACACGCGCACACACACACACACACACACATACACACACTCACACGCACACACACACACACATACACACACTCACACGCACACGCCACCTTGAGATTTGACTGATCACCTGCTAGCCTGAATTGCTACTTGTTAATGAGAGAGAAATTAGTTTAAATCTGAACGCCTCTGATATCATGATGTTGCCTTGACTTCTCCTCCCAACTGCCGTGCCGGAGAAGAAGCGTACAACTCTAAATATTATAGAATTAGGTCTGAATATAAATATATGAGAAAAAATACATTTGAGTAAAAGTCAAAAAGTTTCTACTTTTAAATGTACTTAAGTACTAAAAAGTAAAAGTAAACACTTTTTTTCTGACTGTCTATTCTTCTGATAGCAGGTGTTTAATTAATCAAAGATCCCCGCTTGCTAGTGTTGCACAAGGACCAATCAGCATGGGTATGGGCGGGTTCATTTTCCATTGATGGTGATTTGATTGGCTGTTTACCTGCGGTCACAGGATTAATAACGTTAACGTTAGTTCGGCCAGAGAAACAAATATACTAATTAAAATGGTTGGACCTGCGAGATTTGTACTTTGTACTTTGTAGGTCTGCCTTTTAAATGTAAGGAGTAAAAAGTATGTTTTTTTCCTCTGTAATGTAATTGAGTAAAAGTACAAGTATACAAACCTAATAATACTTGAGTAAAGTACAAATCCCCCAAAACAGTACCTAAATAATGTAACAAAGTACAATTACTCAAGTACTTTACACCCCTGCTTCCAGATAACTGCTTTTCTATTCATCTAATCGTCTTTTATTATATGATAGTATCATATTTTATTATATGATCATATATTTTATTCTATGATAGTATCGCCTTTTATTTTATGATAACATCATCTTTTATTACATGATAATATCTGACTCTTTCCTTCTGTCTTGTTTCACTGGACACTGTTGTCACTGACGCAGGGGAGGCTGATCACAAGCAGTAGCACTGGACGTCTCCATGGAAACTGTAGAATGTTTCCGCTCTAAAATTTCTTTTGTCACAGTAGATTCAAGATTCAAGAGATTTATTCGTCACACACACAGACACGAGACATGTAGTGATTGTGCAAAAATACAAATAATAAAATAGAATCATAAAATAGAATAGATAATAAATAGACATGATAAAAAGTTATCAGAATAAAATACAATACTAAGCTTAAGAATTAAAGGTAATGAGTACTATATACAATAATATACAAATATACAGTTATGTTTGTGTGTGAGAGTACAAGTGAGGGTGTGTGTGTGTTCATGTGTGCTTGTGTGTGGAGAGTTCAGTGTTCAGTGTTCTGATGGCCTGGGAGAAGAAGCTGAGTCTGAGTCTCTCTGTTCTTGCTGCGTGTATACGGAGGCGCTTGCCTGACCTCAGCAGCTTGAACAGGCTGTTGTTGGGGTGGTGAGGGTCTGTTGTTGGGGTGGTGAGGGTCTGTTGTTGGGGTGGTGAGGGTCTGTTGTTGGGGTGGTGAGGGTCTGTTGTTGGGGTGGTGAGGGTCCTGGTGAGGGTCCTTCATTATTCTGCAGACTCTGGATTTGCACCTCCTGTTATATAAGACCTGCAGGGTTGGTAGTGCAATACCCGTGGTACGCTCGGCTGAGCGCTACTCCCTGTAGAGCCTGACGCTAGGCTTCTCACAGACGGGCCTGACGCTATAGGCTTCTCACAGACGGGCCTGACACTATAGACTTCTCACAGACGGGCCTGACACTATAGACTTCTCACAGACGGGCCTGACACTTCTCACAGACGGGCCTGACGCTAGACTTCTCACAGACGGGCCTGACGCTATAGGCTTCTCACAGACGGGCCTGACACTTCTCACAGACGGGCCTGACGCTAGACTTCTCACAGACGGGCCTGACACTATAGACTTCTCACAGACGGGCCTGACACTTCTCACAGACGGGCCTGACGCTAGACTTCTCACAGACGGGCCTGACACTATAGACTTCTCACAGACGGGCCTGACACTTCTCACAGACGGGCCTGACGCTAGACTTCTCACAGACGGGCCTGACGCTATAGGCTTCTCACAGACGGGCCTGACACTATAGGCTTCTCACAGACGGGCCTGACGCTATAGGCTTCTCACAGACGGGCCTGACACTATAGACTTCTCACAGACGGGCCTGACACTATAGACTTCTCACAGACGGGCCTGACACTTCTCACAGACGGGCCTGACACTATAGACTTCTCACAGACGGGCCTGACACTATAGGCTTCTCACAGACGGGCCTGACACTATAGGCTTCTCACAGACGGGCCTGACACTATAGGCTTCTCACAGACGGGCCTGACGCTATAGACTTCTCACAGACGGGCCTGACACTATAGACTTCTCACAGACGGGCCTGACGCTATAGACTTCTCACAGACGGGCCTGACGCTTCTCACAGACGGGCCTGACACTATAGGCTTCTCACAGACGGGCCTGACACTATAGGCTTCTCACAGACGGGCCTGACACTATAGGCTTCTCACAGACGGGCCTGACACTATAGACTTCTCACAGACGGGCCTGACACTATAGGCTTCTCACAGACGGGCCTGACGCTATACGCTTCTCACAGACGGGCCTGACACTATAGACTTCTCACAGACGGGCCTGACGCTATAGGCTTCTCACAGACTGGCCTGACACTATAGACTTCTCACAGACGGGCCTGACACTATAGGCTTCTCACAGACGGGCCTGACGCTATAGGCTTCTCACAGACGGGCCTGACACTATAGGCTTCTCACAGACGGGCCTGACACTATAGGCTTCTCACAGACGGGCCTGACGCTAGACTTCTCACAGACGGGCCTGACGCTTCTCACAGACGGGCCTGACACTATAGACTTCTCACAGACGGGCCTGACACTATAGGCTTCTCACAGACGGGCCTGACGCTAGACTTCTCACAGACGGGCCTGACACTATAGGCTTCTCACAGACGGGCCTGACGCTAGGCTTCTCACAGACGGGCCTGACACTATAGACTTCTCACAGACGGGCCTGACACTATAGACTTCTCACAGACAGGCCTGACACTTCTCACAGACGGGCCTGACACTATAGGCTTCTCACAGACGGGCCTGACACTATAGGCTTCTCACAGACGGGCCTGACACTATAGACTTCTCACAGACGGGCCTGACACTATAGACTTCTCACAGACGGGCCTGACACTATAGGCTTCTCACAGACGGGCCTGACACTAGACTTCTCACAGACGGGCCTGACACTATAGACTTCTCACAGACGGGCCTGACGCTATAGACTTCTCACAGACGGGCCTGACACTATAGACTTCTCACAGACGGGCCTGACACTATAGGCTTCTCACAGACGGGCCTGACGCTTCTCACAGACGGGCCTGACGCTATAGACTTCTCACAGACGGGCCTGACGCTATAGACTTCTCACAGACGGGCCTGACACTATAGAGGCTTCTCACAGACGGGCCTGACGCTATAGGCTTCTCACAGACGGGCCTGACACTATAGACTTCTCACAGACGGGCCTGACACTATAGGCTTCTCACAGACGGGCCTGACACTATAGGCTTCTCACAGACGGGCCTGACGCTAGAGGCTTCTCACAGACGGGCCTGACACTATAGACTTCTCACAGACGGGCCTGACACTATAGGCTTCTCACAGACGGGCCTGACACTATAGGCTTCTCACAGACGGGCCTGACACTATAGGCTTCTCACAGACGGGCCTGACGCTAGAGGCTTCTCACAGACGGGCCTGACACTATAGACTTCTCACAGACGGGCCTGACACTATAGGCTTCTCACAGACGGGCCTGACACTATAGACTTCTCACAGACGGGCCTGACACTATAGGCTTCTCACAGACGGGCCTGACACTATAGACTTCTCACAGACGGGCCTGACGCTTCTCACAGACGGGCCTGACACTATAGACTTCTCACAGACGGGCCTGACACTATAGGCTTCTCACAGACGGGCCTGACACTATAGGCTTCTCACAGACGGGCCTGACGCTATAGGCTTCTCACAGACGGGCCTGACACTATAGGCTTCTCACAGACGGGCCTGACGCTATAGGCTTCTCACAGACAGGCCTGACGCTTCTCACAGACGGGCCTGACGCTTCTCACAGACGGGCCTGACGCTAGAGGCTTCTCACAGACGGGCCTGACACTATAGACTTCTCACAGACGGGCCTGACGCTATAGGCTTCTCACAGACGGGCCTGACGCTTCTCACAGACGGGCCTGACACTATAGATTTCTCACAGACGGGCCTGACGCTAGAGGCTTCTCACAGACGGGCCTGACACTATAGACTTCTCACAGACGGGCCTGACGCTATAGACTTCTCACAGACGGGCCTGACACTATAGGCTTCTCACAGACGGGCCTGACGCTAGAGGCTTCTCACAGACGGGCCTGACACTATAGACTTCTCACAGACGGGCCTGACGCTTCTCACAGACGGGCCTGACGCTATAGACTTCTCACAGACGGGCCTGACGCTTCTCACAGACGGGCCTGACACTATAGGCTTCTCACAGACGGGCCTGACACTATAGGCTTCTCACAGACGGGCCTGACACTATAGGCTTCTCACAGACGGGCCTGACACTATAGGCTTCTCACAGACGGGCCTGACGCTATAGGCTTCTCACAGACGGGCCTGACGCTATAGGCTTCTCACAGACGGGCCTGACACTATAGGCTTCTCACAGACGGGCCTGACGCTATAGGCTTCTCACAGATGGGCCTGACACTATAGGCTTCTCACAGACGGGCCTGACGCTATAGGCTTCTCACAGACGGGCCTGACGCTATAGGCTTCTCACAGACGGGCCTGACACTTCTCACAGACGGGCCTGACACTATAGGCTTCTCACAGACGGGCCTGACACTATAGGCTTCTCACAGACGGGCCTGACACTTCTCACAGACGGGCCTGACACTAGAGGCTTCTCACAGACGGGCCTGACACTATAGACTTCTCACAGACGGGCCTGACACTATAGACTTCTCACAGACGGGCCTGACGCTATAGGCTTCTCACAGACGGGCCTGACACTTCTCACAGACGGGCCTGACACTAGAGGCTTCTCACAGACGGGCCTGACACTATAGACTTCTCACAGACGGGCCTGACACTATAGACTTCTCACAGACGGGCCTGACGCTATAGGCTTCTCACAGACGGGCCTGACACTTCTCACAGACGGGCCTGACACTAGAGGCTTCTCACAGACGGGCCTGACGCTTCTCACAGACGGGCCTGACACTTCTCACAGACGGGCCTGACACTATAGGCTTCTCACAGACGGGCCTGACACTATAGACTTCTCACAGACGGGCCTGACACTAGAGGCTTCTCACAGACGGGCCTGACGCTATAGGCTTCTCACAGACGGGCCTGACACTATAGACTTCTCACAGACCGGCCTGACACTATAGGCTTCTCACAGACGGGCCTGACACTATAGACTTCTCACAGACGGGCCTGACACTAGAGGCTTCTCACAGACGGGCCTGACACTTCTCACAGACGGGCCTGACGCTTCTCACAGACGGGCCTGACGCTTCTCACAGACGGGCCTGACACTATAGACTTCTCACAGACGGGCCTGACACTATAGACTTCTCACAGACGGGCCTGACACTATAGACTTCTCACAGACGGGCCTGACACTATAGACTTCTCACAGACGGGCCTGACACTATAGGCTTCTCACAGACGGGCCTGAGACTATAGACTTCTCACAGACGGGCCTGACGCTAGAGGCTTCTCACAGACGGGCCTGATGCTATAGGCTTCTCACAGACGGGCCTGACACTATAGACTTCTCACAGACGGGCCTGACGCTATAGGCTTCTCACAGACGGGCCTGACACTATAGACTTCTCACAGACGGGCCTGACACTATAGGCTTCTCACAGACGGGCCTGACACTATAGGCTTCTCACAGACGGGCCTGACACTATAGATTTCTCACAGACGGGCCTGACACTATAGGTTTCTCACAGACGGGCCTGACGCTAGGCTTCTACACAACATCTGAACCAACATAAACACTACAGTAGTAACTAGGGATGTCCCGATCCGATCACGTGATTTTCCGAAGATCGGGATCGGCAAAAAAAAAAAAAAAAATCTGCCATTTCTTTTTTATTTAATTTTTTTTAACTTTTTTTTTTTATTCAACAAACATGACCATGTTCACGTCTTAAACTCATAACAGAACGGCAGACCAGCCAAACTCTCAGACCCAATGTAAAAAAATAAATAAATAAAATGTTATCCCAATTTCTCACATTACATTCACCCTGAATGTTGACGTTATCCAGGTGAAAAGTTAACTTCATTCAAGCGAGGCATCAATCCTTGACATAAATAATTTGATTTATAATTAAATCAAAGGAAATGCATTTGGGTCTGAGAGTGTGGCTGGTCTGCCGTTCTGCAGCTGGATACTATTGGTTTGTTTTGGCAAAATTCTTCTGCTCTGTGTGACAATAAATAAATGAATGATGATATGCAATTTAAAACCAAAACTAAGGCCTCAGTATGAGTTTAAGACGTGAACATGGCCATGTTTGTTGAATAATTTTTTTTTGGTTGATCAGATCGGGAAAGATCGGTATCGGTAGATACTCAAAATCACATGATCGGGATCGGATCGGGAGCAAAAAACGTGATCAGGACATCCCTAGTAGTAACATGAAACCATACACAACATCTGAACCAACATAAACACTACAGTAGTATAACATGAAATATATAATCAAACGAAAATACAATAACAAAATACAACAAGCCATCAGACCACAGTTTGTAAAGGGAGCCCATATGGGAAATATTGCTGATCTAGAAGATGAGAATACGAGTATAGTTTTGGAGATTTTTCTAGTAATTGCAGAGAAAGACGCGATAATACCCCTTTAGTGGAATACACAAAACACGTTGTAATTTTTCGGCTGATTTATGAATCGTTTTCAAATAAACGGTAGATTATTGATAGTATATGTGTCCTTATGCGTGCATTGCTCCGCATCAACGGCACGCATACACACACACACACACACACACACACACACACACACACACACACACACACACACTCTCTTAGCTGTCCATCGTGTTCGATGATGACGCTTGCTCCAGGGATGGGGAGAGGGGGGGGTGGGGAGGGGAGTTAGCGACACTGCCGCTGGGCGTTGAGTCCGATCCTTGAGCCGCACACCCGTCCACAGATGGCGCAAGGGAAGCCAGATACCTGGGGGATGCCAGCCGCCCGCTGGTGTCGTTGCGTGCGCCTCTCAGATCTTCGGTCTTGGTTCGTTTGGTGTATTTGGGAAACTGCAGTGGCACAAGTGACTTGCCAGGCTGATCTGTCGAGTGCCAGAGTTTCAAGCTGCGTGATGTTTGCACACTTTAGGAGGTCCCTGGTGTCGTCCTTAAAGCGTCTCTTTTGGCCTCCAGCAGCCCGCTCTGTTCCTCTCAGTTGGCCATAGAGGACTTGGCGGGGCAGGCGGTGGTCAGGCATACGTATGGTGTGCCCTATCCAACGAAGATGTTTTTTGGCCACAGCTGCGGCCATACAGATTGAGTTGGTGTTGTTGAGGATGTCTGTGTGGGGGACTCGATCTTCCCAGGTCAGGCCGAGGATCCTTTGGAGGCAACGGATGTGGAAAGCGTCCAAGTTGGTGATGTGCCGGCGGTATGGGGTCCAGGATTCTGCTCCATAGAGCAGAGTGGAGAGACATACTGCGTTGTAAACGGCAACCTTGGTGCTGATCTTCAGGTTTCGGTTTTCAAAAACCCTGCTGCGTAGGCGTCCAAAGGATGATGCCGCTTTATTGATACGTGTGTGTATCTCCGCGTCAAGGGAGCAGCATGAGGACAGAGTGGAGCCGAGGTAGGTGAAATGATCCACTGTTTTGAGTGGAACACCGTTTATGTGAAAACTGGGAGGTGTAGAGGTTCGGGAAGTGAGTTGGGACATGACTTCGGTTTTTTGTATGTTGACCTGGAGACCGAAGGATTGGTACAGGCTGGATATGGTGTCGAGAGCATGCTGCATAGACTCTGGACTGTGAGCTAAGATGGCACAGTCATCAGCGTACTGTAGCTCACATACTTGGCAGGATTTTGTCTTTGTGTGTGCCTGGAGCCGGCGGATGTTGAAGAGGCTACCATCAAGGCGGTATTCCACATGGACACCGTCTTCATGTCCCATGGCTCGGCGGAAGAGGCAGGTGACGGCAGAGAGGAGGAGATTAAAGAGCACCAGAGCCAAGACACAGCCCTGCTTCACCCCAACATTAACCTTAAAGGATTCTGACTGGAGTTCACCCGTCTGGACTCTGGCTTGCATCCCGTCATGCAGCTGCTGAAGGATGGAGAGAAACTTGGGTGGTACCCCAAGTTTGTTGAGGAGTTTCCAGAGCAGCTCACGGCTGATGGTGTCGAAGGCTTTGCTTAGGTCTATGAAGGCTATGTAAAGATCCTTGCGATGCTCTCTGCTCTTCTCTAGCAGCTGCCTCAGGACAAAGACCATGTCGGTGGTGGATCTGGTCTTCCGAAAGCCACATTGCGTTTCCGGAAGCGCAGCTTCAGAGATGTTTTCCACCAGCCTGTTCAGCATGATCTTCGCCAGCACTTTCCCTGCGATGGAGAGGAGAGAGATTCCACGGCTGTTTCCGCAGACTGCTCTGTCCCCTTTCTGCTTGTAGATGACCACAATGTTTGCATCCTTCCAGTCCTGTGGGAGGGTCTCATGTTCCCAGATGTTGCAGATCAGGAGGTGCAGACGGCGCGTGAGGAGGTACCCTCCGTGTTTGAAAACCTCTGCTGGGATGCCATCGGGTCCAGGGCTTTTATTGTTCTTTAGACCCGCAATGGCTTGACTGGTCTCAGAGAAGTGTGGTGGGGTGTCCAGGTGCATGAGTATAGGTGCAAATAAACGGTAGATTATTGATAGTATATGTGTCCTTATGCGTGCATTGCTCCGCATCAACGGCACGCATACACACACACACACACACACACACACACACACACACACACACACACGCACACACACGCACACACACGTTGTGACCGCTGTGAAAAAAAAAACATCTGATTAACCCAATACTGGTAACATAGATTCCTTACCTCACATCTGATGTTCTGCAAAAAGATGAATCCAATTCCTGATCGCCATTCCAAATATTGATCGCGTTTATTGATCCAACGTTATAGTCCAAAACACATAATCCACGCTGCTCCCAGCCTCTCCAGTGAATGTGGTAACACGATACTGCTTGCCCGAGAAGGGAAACCCGGACCGGAGTTTTTTTTCTGATGCACAGTCCCACCCAATCCAATCCAATGATGTGCCATACCATCCGGGAGACGATAGGCGGCGGAATTTGCCCTTTTGCGAGCTCAGACCCATTCCCAACGATAACATCAGGTTGGATGGATGAAAATTAATGGATATCGCTAATAAAAGAAATAACGATTAAAACCCGACTATACTCGTGGTTGGCACTGAATGGGTTAAGGTAACTGGTGAACCATAGCAGTGCATTGTTTTTTATTCCAAGATGTGAGAGCTTCTGCAGGAGGACGTGGTGATTGACTGTGTCAAATGCCTTTGATAAGTCTAAAAAAATACCTGTGTTTAGTGTTTTCCTTTCTGTCTTTAGCTTTGTATATTTCATTAATTAGATGACCGCCCGGCGTTTGATGCTAAATGTGCCGGATGCATAAGTGGTTACGTATATCGCGCTAAAGCTTTTTAAAGCTCAGCTCGGATCCATCCCGCGGCTGCAACGTCGTTAAGGTGGAATCCTAAGGGTCCTATATCTGTGTCCCGGGAAATCTATATCCACTAAACACCCGGAGTTTGTTCTGAACGTCTGCGGCTTCGCTGTGCCGTTGTTGTACGTCGTTGTGCTGCTTAATGAGCACTTGACTAAGTCATGTTCGCCAATTAAAAATGCATTTCACAATGAGCCCCTTGTAAACAGGAGGATGGTTCCTCTGTGGGGCGGAGCTGGACGCGCTTCAGAGGGACTCACTCCGCTGAGCCACATATTGCAGCCATACATCATATGGACAGCAGGTTGTCTTTCCTTGTTTTCCATGTCGCATATTCGGTCCTCATTATGTCCCCGTGTCCATAGGTGTAGGTTTGGGGAGGGGGGGGGGGGGGGGGGGGGGGCTCCAGTGGACAGCTGGTTTGATTGATTTTATTTATGGATCCAAAGCAAGGGCGTAATATAGTCTTCAAAGGTGGAGGGGACACATTTGGGGGTGTGGTCAGTGGCGGAGGGTAGCTGCCGCGTATTGTACGGTCGCAGGGGGTGGGTGGAGGCGGGGTGAAGGGGGGTCCCCCCCCCCCCTTAGTAGATTTTTTTTTTAGTTGTGCAAGTCCATTTTGGTGAGTTGTTCCTATATACAATTCACTTATGACAAGTCATAACGCAGCGCGAGTCTCGGAACGTGAGAGAGAGAAAGAGAGAGAGAGAGAGAGAGAGAGAGAGAGAGAGAGAGAGAGATCGTGCTCTTTATTATCTACAATGTATAAAACAACAGCCTAGAGGCTTTTAAATACAACGAGGTCATAGACAGATATTTCACAGACACCAAGCAATGCTGTTGCATTTCATGGCAATCACACGGACCATCGCTCAGAGTTTCACACCAAACTTTGCGGGGGGGGGGGGGGGGGGGGGGGGGAGGGTGCTATGTATTTTGCCTCTTTTCCATTGCATAGTACCTACTCGACTCTACCCTACTCTACTCGCTTTAGGTACCTGGTACTTCGTTCCTTTTCCACTGCAGGTAGTACTCTGTTTCATCTCCGTGTGGGGAGGCGGGGCCGCTGCCGTACAGCGTGAGAGCTCCGTGAGGGCTTGGAGCCAGAGTAAACACAGTTTCAATCAATCAATTGAACGTTAACGTTAGCATTCGGTAATAACCGGTTTAAAATGGATGATGATTACCTCACGTTGTGTCTATTCTACTACCATTAACGTTACTAGTACAAACAATCAATAGCGAGTTATATTGATCACGCTATGTACGCTAGCCATGGTAAAACGCAATCACATTAGCACGTAAGCTAACAACAAGCTTAACAAATCAGCTATCTTTTTGTGAGACTAAATTCTCCGCTCGGTGGTCAATTGTGTTGATGTTGGTTTTGTTTCATCAATAAATGAGGCAGAACACACAGTGAATGTATCCTTTTTTGTTTATTGCACTTGTTCCTGCTGCAAACAAATAATGAATCCTAAGCGAGACATTAAAGACGGCGGCTTTCTGTTTTTGTGCAGACGCTCCAACGTATGACACTTCTCTCTTCTGACCAATCAGTGGTCTGCAGTGTTTCACGTCACTTTTCTGGTACCACTTGTACTCGCTTGGAACCTCGACAGAGCAGGGACTAAAAAAGTACCCATGCGCGGCTGTCTGGTGCGCATGCGCTGTGACACCAATGGCGGAAATACACGGCTCGCTCTGTAAGTACCACTCGTTTTGTAACAATGATTTAAAAGGTTTATTAGCAACTCCGAGCTTTCAGACCCCAGCGTTTTGCTGTGTTAAACCCATATTGTACGCTGGGTATCTTTGAAATTCATATCTGATATATTTTTGACACACCCCCAGCTCAGAAGCAGCGCTTGTTACTTAATACGAGCCTGGTAGCGGCATAGCTGCAGTGACTGCGGTTACAAAAGCCCCTGGCTTGCAGATCGCAGTCACGTAAGGAGCTAGTTCAGTTCGGGCGGCTAGGTGGTGTAGGGAGCTCCACAAATCATGTTAAACCCAGATTCGGCTCAAATAAGGGACTAAACACGTTTCGCAATTATGCCACATCAATGTGGAACGCCCTACCCAAAGCTGTAAAGGAATGTGGATCACTACCCACTTTCAAAACCTCTCTCAAGGGACACCTACGGGAGACTGCAATTCAACACTGGCCCCTGTAAATATCCTAACCCAACCCCCTCCAATGTACAGTCATTTACCTAGTATGGTTTTGTCAATAGTCCAAAATGTACAATTTTGTTTGTTTGTACAGTGTCTCCCCCCCCCCCCCCACCCCCCTCAATGTACAGTTTTGCTTGTATATACAGTGTGCCCCCCCCCCCAACCACCTCCAATGTAGATTACCCAGTATGGTTGTCAATATCCCAGTGTACCCAACCCCCCCCCCACCCAACCTCCTCCAATGTACAGTTTCTACGTCAAATGTATATACTCCCTTTTCCTGACTCCTTCTGTATCACAAACAGTACTGTATTTGCAAATCTGGTATGTCATAAATGTATAGATGTAGCAGTACTGTCTATCTGTATGTCATGTATGTCATATATGTCCTGATGAATTGAAAATGGGGGACCCTGATGTAAACAAGACGAAAGTCTTTCTCTGGTCTGCATCCCCTTAACAATTGTGTGTATTGAGCTGTACTGTATTGTACCCATTCTGCAATCTGTTAATAAAGTTTTCAATCAATCAATCAATCAATAGTGGGCAAGGCACTCGCCACCAGTGTGGAGACGCTAGGATTCGCATGTTCGAATCCAGCTCTCCACATTGTTTTCAGTTTAGCTGGTCGTCCGCAGTAATACACATTGGCCGTATTACGGGGAGGGAAAACTGAAGGGTGGGGATCGAACGTTGTGAACAAGCGACTCCTACAAGTCGGTTGGTGCGCCTGCGCAGTAGAATCAGGAAGTGTCGGGGGCAGCGTGAGCCTCCCACGCGTTACTCCTCGACACTGAGAGATCGAGCTGCGCAGGTGAAAAGATGCGACTGCTGTTACCTCAAGTACCGGAGGGGACTCGTGCTATGTATGACTTAGTCCACATTGCAGCCGGCTTGTGGGAGGCAAGAAACAGCGTTCGTGACAGGGGAGGGTTGAATTGGATGATACAAAATTGGGATGGGAGAAAATATAGAAAAATGGAGAGAAAAAGTGGATCAAACAAAAAAAAAGGAGCTAGTTCAGTTCCAGACTTTATTCCTGGTGACGTTGATTCTCACTCCTCTGCTTTCTGGCTTTGAGAGCGGAGCTCACAGATATAGATCAATCTGTCTTAATGATAACTGTGTTATAGCACCTTTCATACAAGATTTGCAGCTCAAAGTGAACAAGCACATAAAGTGCAGACATATAAAATCACAGTTTTACACCTTAGGATCTAGCATCCCAATAGGCCACTTTGTTTGGTTTGATTCTATGGTATAAATGACATATAAAACATATAAAACAAGCATAAAAAAGATAGCCGCAACTGCAAGGTACAGTAAGGCAAATCACAGTTTTTCACATTAAGAACTAACGTCCCGAAAGGCCTCTCTGTTTACGGTTTGATTCACTTTTAAAATAGGCAGCAATAAAAATAGAATAGAGTAATAAAGTGCAGTAAAACAAAATAGAATATACAGTAAAATGATGCAATAAATTCAAAAGAATAATAAGATCTTAGGCCATCAAAAGAATAATAAGATCTTAGGCCATGGAGATAACATACTTGATTGTTTTATCTGAGTGATGTTTAAGTCAAGCTGTGTCCAGAGCAGAGAGAGAGAGGGGCAGGGTCTCAGGGGCTGGGTGGAGAAAGGGGCAGGGTCTCAGGGCTGCAGGGTGGAGAGAGAGAGGGCAGGGTCTCAGGGGCTGGTGGGAGAGAGAGAGGGGCAGGGTCTCAGGGGCTGGTGGAGAGAGAGAGGGGCAGGGTCTCAGGGGCTGGTGGAGAGAGAGAGGGGCAGGGTCTCATGGCTGCAGGGTGGAGAGAGAGAGGGGCAGGGTCTCAGGGCTGCAGGGTGGAGAGAGGGGCAGGGTCTCAGTGGCTGCAGGGTGGAGAGAGAGAGGGGCAGGGTCTCAGGGCTGCAGGGTGGAGAGAGAGAGGGGCAGGGTCTCAGGGGCTGCAGGGTGGAGAGAGAGAGGGGCAGGGTCTCAGGGGCTGCAGGGTGGAGAGAGAGGGGCAGGGTCTCAGTGGCTGCAGGGTGGAGAGAGAGAGGGGCAGGGTCTCAGGGGCTGCAGGGTGGAGAGAGAGAGGGGCAGGGTCTCAGGGGCTGCAGGGTGGGAGAGAGAGGGGCAGGGTCTCAGGGGCTGCAGGGTGGAGAGAGAGAGGGCAGGGTCTCCAGGGGGCAGGGTGGAGAGAGAGGGGC
This sequence comes from Notolepis coatsorum, assembly GCF_963971535.1. Taxonomy (NCBI): domain Eukaryota; kingdom Metazoa; phylum Chordata; class Actinopteri; order Aulopiformes; family Paralepididae; genus Notolepis; species Notolepis coatsorum. Next base: position 192,695 of record NC_140176.1, on the reverse strand, counting down.
AGGGTCTCAGTGGGCTGCAGGGTGGAGAGAGAGAGGGGCAGGGTCTCAGGGCTGCAGGGTGGAGAGAGAGGGGCAGGGTCTCAGGGGCTGCAGGGTGGAGAGAGAGAGGGGCAGGGTCTCAGTGGCTGCAGGGTGGAGAGAGAGAGGGGCAGGGTCTCAGGGGCTGCAGGGTGGAGAGAGAGGGGCAGGGTCTCAGTGGCTGCAGGGTGGAGAGAGAGAGGGGCAGGGTCTCAGGGGCTGCAGGGTGGAGAGAGAGAGAGGGCAGGGTCTCAGGGGCTGCAGGGTGGAGAGAGAGAGGGGCAGGGTCTCAGTGTGGAGAGAGGGGCAGGGTCTCAGTGGCTGCAGGGTGAGAGAGAGAGGGGCAGGGTCTCAGTGCTGCAGGTGGGAGAGAGAGGGGCAGGGTCTCAGTGGCTGCAGGGTGGAGAGAGAGAGGGGCAGGGTCTCAGGGGCTGCAGGGTGGAGAGAGAGAGGGGCAGGGTCTCAGGGGCTGCAGGGTGGAGAGAGAGGGGCAGGGTCTCAGGGGCTGCAGGGTGGGAGAGAGAGAGGGGCAGGGTCTCAGGGGCTGCAGGGTGGAGAGAGAGGGGCAGGGTCTCAGTGGCTGCAGGGTGGAGAGAGAGAGGGGCAGGGTCTCAGGGGCTGCAGGGTGGAGAGAGAGAGGGGCAGGGTCTCAGGGGCTGCAGGGTGGAGAGAGAGGGGCAGGGTCTCAGGGCTGCAGGGTGGGAGAGAGAGAGGGCAGGGTCTCAGGGGCTGCAGGGTGGAGAGAGAGAGGGGCAGGGTCTCAGGGGCTGCAGGGTGGAGAGAGAGAGGGGCAGGGTCGGTTGGGCGCAGGGTGGAGAGAGAGAGGGGCAGGGTCTCAGGGGCTGCAGGGTGGAGAGAGGGGCAGGGTCTCAGTGGCTGCAGGGTGGAGAGAGAGGGGCAGGGTCTCAGGGCTGCAGGGTGGAGAGAGAGAGGGGCAGGGTCTCAGGGGCTGCAGGGTGGAGAGAGAGAGGGGCAGGGTCTCAGTGGCTGCAGGGTGGAGAGAGGGGCAGGGTCTCAGGGGCTGCAGGGTGGAGAGAGAGAGGGGCAGGGTCTCAGGGTGGAGAGAGAGGGGCAGGGTCTCAGGGGCTGCAGGGTGGGAGAGAGAGGGGCAGGGTCTCAGGGGCTGCAGGGTGGAGAGAGAGAGGGGCAGGGTCTCAGTGGCTGCAGAGCAGAGAGAGAGGGGCAGGGTCTCAGGGGCTGCAGGGTGGAGAGAGGGGGCAGGGTCTCAGTGGCTGCAGGGTGGAGAGAGAGAGGGGCAGGGTCTCAGTGGCTGCTGGTGGAGAGAGGGGCAGGGTCTCAGGGGCTGCAGGGTGGAGAGAGAGAGGGGCAGGGTCTCAGTGGCTGCAGGGTGGAGAGAGAGAGGGGCAGGGTCTCAGGGGCTGCAGGGTGAGAGAGGGGCAGGGTCTCAGTGGCTGCAGGGTGGAGAGAGAGAGGGGCAGGGTCTCAGGGGCTGCAGGGTGGAGAGAGAGAGGGCAGGGCTCAGTGCTGCAGGGTGAAGAGAGAGGGCAGGGTCTCAGGGTGGAGAGAGAGAGAGGGCAGGGTCTCAGGGGCTGCAGGGTGGAGAGAGAGAGGGGCAGGGTCTCAGTGGCTGCAGGGTGGAGAGAGGGGCAGGGTCTCAGTGGCCTGGGTGGAGAGAGAGAGGGGCAGGGTCTCAGGGGCTGCAGGGTGGAGAGAGAGAGGGGCAGGGTCTCAGGGCTGCAGGGTGGAGAGAGGGGCAGGGTCTCAGGGGCTGCAGGGTGGAGAGAGAGAGGGCAGGGTCTCAGGGGCTGCAGGGTGGGAGAGAGAGAGGGGCAGGGTCTCAGTGGCTGCAGGGTGGAGAGAGGGGCAGGGTCTCAGTGGCTGCAGGGTGGAGAGAGAGAGGGGCAGGGTCTCAGTGGCTGCAGGGTGGAGAGAGGGGCAGGGTCTCAGTGGCTGCAGGGTGGAGAGAGAGAGGGGCAGGGTCTCAGGGGCTGCAGGGTGGAGAGAGAGAGGGGCAGGGTCTCAGGGGCTGCAGGGTGGAGAGAGAGAGGGGCAGGGTCTCAGGGGCTGCAGGGTGGAGAGAGAGAGGGGCAGGGTCTCAGGGGCTGCAGGGTGGAGAGAGGGGCAGGGTCTCAGGGGCTGCAGGGTGGAGAGAGAGGGGCAGGGTCTCAGGGGCTGCAGGGTGGAGAGAGAGAGGGCAGGGTCTCAGGGGCTGCAGGTGGAGAGAGGGGCAGGGTCTCAGGGGCTGCAGGGTGGAGAGAGAGAGGGCAGGGTCTCAGGGGCTGCATGGTGGAGAGAGAGAGGAGCAGGGTCTCAGGGGCTGCAGGGTGGAGAGAGAGAGGGGCAGGGTCTCAGTGGCTGCAGGGTGGAGAGAGGGGCAGGGTCTCAGTGGCTGAAGGGTGGAGAGAGAGAGGGGCAGGGTCTCAGGGGCTGCAGGGTGGAGAGAGAGAGGGGCAGGGTCTCAGGGGCTGCAGGGTGGAGAGAGAGAGGGCAGGGTCTCAGTGGCTGCAGGGTGGAGAGAGAGAGGGGCAGGGTCTCAGTGGCTGCAGGTGGAGAGAGAGAGGGGCAGGGTCTCAGGGGCTGCAGGGTGGAGAGAGAGGGGCAGGGTCTCAGGGGCTGCAGGGTGGAGAGAGAGAGGGCAGGGTCTCAGGGGCTGCAGGGTGGAGAGAGAGAGGGGCAGGGTCTCAGGGGCTGCAGGGTGGAGAGAGAGAGGGCAGGGTCTCAGGGGCTGCAGGGTGGAGAGAGAGAGGGCAGGGTCTCAGTGGCTGCAGGGTGGAGAGAGAGAGGGCAGGGTCTCAGTGGCTGCAGGGTGGAGAGAGAGGGGCAGGGTCTCAGTGGCTGCAGGGTGGAGAGAGAGGGGCAGGGTCTCAGGGGCTGCAGGGTGGAGAGAGAGAGGGGCAGGGTCTCAGGGTGGAGAGAGAGAGGGGCAGGGTCTCAGGGTCTCAGGGTGGAGAGAGAGAGGGGCAGGGTCTCAGTGGCTGCAGGGTGGAGAGAGAGAGGGGCAGGGTCTCAGGGTCTCAGGGTGAGAGAGAGAGGGGCAGGATCTCAGTGGCTGCAGGGTGGAGAGAGAGAGGGGCAGGGTCTCAGGGGCTGCAGGGTGGAGAGAGAGAGGGGCAGGGTCTCAGTGGCTGCAGGGTGGAGAGAGGGGCAGGGTCTCAGTGGCTGCTGGGTGGAGAGAGAGAGGGGCAGGGTCTCAGGGGCTGCAGGGTGGAGAGAGAGAGGGGCAGGGTCTCAGGGGCTGCAGGGTGGAGAGAGGGGCAGGGTCTCAGGGCTGCAGGGTGGAGAGAGAGAGGGGCAGGGTCTCAGGGGCTGCAGGGTGGAGAGAGAGAGGGGCAGGGTCTCAGTGGCTGCAGGGTGGAGAGAGGGCAGGGTCTCAGTGGCTGCAGGGTGGAGAGAGAGAGGGGCAGGGTCTCAGGGGCTGCAGGGTGGAGAGAGAGAGGGGCAGGGTCTCAGTGGCTGCAGGGTGGAGAGAGGGCAGGGTCTCAGTGGCTGCAGGGTGGAGAGAGAGAGGGGCAGGGTCTCAGGGCTGCAGGGTGGAGAGAGAGAGGGGCAGGGTCTCAGGGGCTGCAGGGTGGAGAGAGAGGGGCAGGGTCTCAGGGGCTGCAGGGTGGAGAGAGAGAGGGGCAGGGTCTCAGGGCTGCAGGGTGGAGAGAGAGAGGGGCAGGGTCTCAGTGGCTGCAGGGTGGAGAGAGAGAGGGGCAGGGTCTCAGTGGCTGCAGGGTGGAGAGAGAGGGCAGGGTCTCAGTGGCTGCAGGGTGGAGAGAGAGAGGGGCAGGGTCTCAGTGGCTGCAGGGTGGAGAGAGAGAGGGGCAGGGTCTCAGTGGCTGCAGGGTGGAGAGAGAGAGGGGCAGGGTCTCAGGGCTGCAGGGTGGAGAGAGAGAGGGGCAGGGTCTCAGGGTGGAGAGAGAGAGGGGCAGGGTCTCAGGGTCTCAGGGTGGAGAGAGAGAGGGGCAGGGTCTCAGTGGCTGCAGGGTGGAGAGAGAGAGGGGCAGGGTCTCAGGGTCTCAGGGTGGAGAGAGAGAGGGGCAGGATCTCAGTGGCTGCAGGGTGGAGAGAGAGAGGGGCAGGGTCTCAGGGGCTGCAGGGTGGAGAGAGAGAGGGGCAGGGTCTCAGGGGCTGCAGGGTGGAGAGAGAGAGGGGCAGGGTCTCAGGGGCTGCAGGGTGGAGAGAGAGAGGGGCAGGGTCTCAGTGGCTGCAGGGTGGAGAGAGGGGCAGGGTCTCAGTGGCTGCTGGGTGGAGAGAGAGAGGGGCAGGGTCTCAGGGGCTGCAGGGTGGAGAGAGAGAGGGGCAGGGTCTCAGGGGCTGCAGGGTGGAGAGAGAGAGGGGCAGGGTCTCAGGGGCTGCAGGGTGGAGAGAGAGAGGGGCAGGGTCTCAGGGGCTGCAGGGTGGAGAGAGAGAGGGGCAGGGTCTCAGGGGCTGCAGGGTGGAGAGAGAGAGGGCAGGGTCTCAGTGGCTGCAGGGTGGAGAGAGAGAGGGGCAGGGTCTCAGTGGCTGCAGGGTGGAGAGAGAGAGGGGCAGGGTCTCAGGGGCTGCAGGGTGGAGAGAGAGAGGGGCAGGGTCTCAGGGGCTGCAGGGTGGAGAGAGAGAGGGGCAGGGTCTCAGTGGCTGCAGGGTGGAGAGAGAGAGGGGCAGGGTCTCAGTGGCTGCAGGGTGGAGAGAGAGAGGGGCAGGGTCTCAGTGGCTGCAGGGTGAGAGAGAGAGGGCAGGGTCTCAGGGGCTGCAGGGTGGAGAGAGAGAGGGGCAGGGTCTCAGGGGCTGCAGGGTGGAGAGAGAGAGGGGCAGGGTCTCAGGGGCTGCAGGGTGGAGAGAGAGAGGGCAGGTCTCAGGGGCTGGTGGTGGAGAGGCAGCAACACAACAGACAACAGTGTCATCTGCATAAAGGTTGACATCCACTCAAAATGAGACAATATCATTCATGGAAATGGTAACTAGGACATGATCCCTGCCTTTTGTAATAATGGGCAAGAATTCTCACTGGGTTATCTCAGTCTTCACACACTGACTGTAAGTCTCTCGGACAAAACAAGCATTTGCATCAAAAAAAACCAATGTCGTGTCGATGATTTAAAAGAAGAGACCGGTCGACTGTGTTGCACGGTCTCGATAGATCTACAAATAGTGCAACATTCCAAAATAAAATAAGGAATAACTGGAACACAGTGGATTATAGAGTTCAGTATGCCTTGAAGTTTACATATTTTTAGTCAAATGATTCCGACTGGTCCCTATGGAACATCACCCCCCAGTGTGAGAGAGTGTTACACCCCCCCCCCCCCCGCCCTGTAGACACACCCCCCCCCCCCTGTAGACACACCCCCACCCTGTAGACACACCCCCCCCCCCCTGTAGACACACAGCTGGTCCATCAGGAACATCACCCCCCAGTGTGAGAGAGTGTTACACCCCCACCCTGTAGACACCCCCCCCCCCCCCCCCCTGTAGACACACTGCTGGTCCATCAGGAACATCACCCCCAGTGTGAGAGAGTGTTACACCCCCCCCCCTGTAGACACACGGCTGGTCCATCAGGAACATCACCCCCAGTGTGAGAGAGTGTTACACCCCCCCCCCCCCTGTAGACACACGGCTGGTCCATCAGGAACATCACCCCCCAGTGTGAGAGAGTGTTACACCCCCCCCCCCTGTAGACACCCCCCCCCCCTGTAGACACACCCCCACCCCCCCCCCCACCCTGTAGACACACCCCCACACCCCCACACCTCCCCCCCCCCCCCCTGTAGACACACGGCTGGTCCATCAGGAACATCACCCCCCAGTGTGAGAGAGTGTTACACCCCCCCCCCCTGTAGACACACCCCCCACCCTGTAGACACACCCCCACCCCCCCCACCCTGTAGACACACGGCTGGTCCATCAGGAACATCACCCCCCCAGTGTGAGAGAGTGTTACACCCCCCCCCCCTGTAGACACCCCCCCACCCTGTAGACACACGGCTGGTCCATCAGGAACATCACCCCCCCAGTGTGAGAGAGTGTTACACCCCCACCCCCCCCCCCTGTAGACACACCCTCACCCTGTAGACACACCCCCACCCCCCCCCCCACCCTGTAGACACCCCCCCCCCCCCTGTAGACCCCCCCCCCCCCCCCCACCCTGTAGACACACGGCTGGTCCATCAGGAACATCACCCCCCGTGTGAGAGAGTGTTACACCCCCCCCCACCCTGTAGACACACCCCCCACCCTGTAGACACACCCCCCCCACCTGTAGACACCCCCCCCCCACCTGTAGACACACCCCCCCCACCCTGTAGACACCCCCCCCCCCACCCTGTAGACACCCCCCCCCACCCTGTAGACCCCCCCCCCCCCCCCCCACCCTGTAGACACCCCCCCCCCCACCCTGTAGACCCCCCCCCCCCCCCCCCCCCCCCCACCCTGTAGACACACGGCTGGTCCCTATGGAACATCACCCCCCAGTGTGAGAGAGTGTTACACCCCCCCCCCCCCCTGTAGACACACGGCTGGTCCATCAGGAACATCACCCCCCAGTGTGAGAGAGTGTTACACCCCCACTCCCACACTGCAGTGAGCAGGCGATGGAGCGAGCTCTCCAAGACCACAACCCTTGGTGTGTGTACATGTTCTGCACCCCCCCCCCCCCCCCCCCCCCTGCTCTTTATACAGTACCACAGCCCAACAGCATCGCAGCACTAACTGGGTCTAATTAAAGGACGAGTATTATGCTGATTCTGGGCTGGCGCCGGGCCCGGGCCGGACGGACGGACGGAGGGGTAATGGAGCCCGGGAGGATGGATGGCCCGGACCTGTAGACTAACGTCAACACAAATCACGGAGGGGGGGGGGGGCTCGGACCGGGCAGCCTCTGCATGAGAGAGAGAGCGTGTTCACAGAACACGCTGCTGTAACCCTTTCACTGCCACACTGTAAGAGAAAAAAAAGCTGCAAGAAAACAATAAATGTCTGGCATCAACGGTTGCCAAATACTTACTGTCAAATGACAGTAACATCAAATACATTTACAGATTACAACCTTTATTTAATGGTTAATATTTTGATAAAAAGGTCATTTACTGTATTTTTATAGCATTTACACTTAAAGTAGAAAAACTAAAGTAATCTGTAAAATAATAGTACATTTCCGTGAAAAAACATTTAACCTTCTGTAGTGTGGCAGTGAAAGGGTTAACCTGCTGTTGTGTGGCAGTGGAAGGGTTAACCTGCTGTGTAGTGCCGCAGTGAAAGGGTTAACCTTCTGTGTATTGTCACAGTGAAAGGGTTAACCTTCTGTGTAGTGCCGCAGTGAAAGGGTTAACCTGCTGTGTATTGTCGCATTGAAAGGGTTAACCTTCTGTGTATTGTCGCAGTGAAAGGGTTAACCTTCTGTGTATTGTCACAGTGAAAGGGTTAACCTTCTGTGTAGTGCCGCAGTGAAAGGGTTAACCTCCTGTGTAGTGCTGCAGTGAAAGGGTTAACCTCCTGTGTATCGTCACAGTGAAAGGGTTAACCTTCTGTGTAGTGCCGCAGTGAAAGGGTTAACCTCCTGTGTAGTGCGGCAGTGGAAGGGTTAAGATGAACATGCAGGTGTCTATCATGAAGTGCATTAACGTTATCGATGGCTGATCTCCAGCGTTAGCCCCGGAGCCACAGAGGAAGCTGACGCAGGCATGAATACTGTTCGACACCTCGCATCATTTTCTTTTTTCTCTCTCCACGTGAGTTTAATAATAAGGACCGCCTCGAAAACGAGGTGGAATATCTCCAGGGGTTTATCCTTCAAACAAAAAAAATATATATATATATATATTTGTGAGGCTTTTAAATGGCATAATAATGTAGGTATGGTCGGTTGAAATGGGTCACATAAAATGTTGCCTGTCAGCGATATTTCTGTGACTTCCTGTTATATGCGTTGATGTATTATGTGTTTTGCATCCGTGTGAAACGGTCCCCCCCCGGCGAGGTGTTTACATGAGCGAGCGCCGGCCTGCAGACGCCTCACGACAGCTGGAATACCCCTTTCTTTTTTCATCCACACTATATTTTATTGATGAGTTGGGTGGATATTATATATATATTATTATGCATCAACGCAGATTACACCGGGATCCTGTAGAATATGTAATCATGTCCTAAGGGCAGAAACTACATCCATGTGTACTGTACCTTTAAGTGTTTTATTTTCTGAGAAATAGAGGCCTGGCATGGAATGCTGATGTCGTTCTCTTGTCTCCCGTACCGGCGTGGGCAGGGTAACAGTAGAAACACATAAATATAAGCTGTAAAATTAGATCTGAATCAAAAAATAAGAGAAAAGTAAACAAAGGTGGAGATAAGGGTGTGTATGCCCTATCGTCGGTTATATTATATTATATTATGGCTGCCTGTAAACAATGGCAACCACTTTCAAAAGATAAGGCCTAATTTCTGGGCAGCGGTGGAGTAGATAAAACACTGGAAATAATAATAATTCATTTTATTTGTATAGAATAGACCCTCAGATCTACTGAGAGAGACTAAGACCCTCAGATCTACTGAGAGACTAAGGGGCCTTTCTCACTCACCAATCGGGGTCGAATCAGCGCTCCCAGGGACGGGGGGGAATGTTCTCACTCAGACGGACACACCCCTTTTGGGTGCGAAGCGGCGCTGATTCATATTACCCCCCGCTGAACCTGGGACGCTTGAAATAGGTGGTCTCGGGTGCGGGCCAGTGGGAGCGGGGGGCGTGACACACACAACGTCGTTACTGTAATGCTTTTCATGCTTGCTTGAATTTTGGGCAGATAAAACCACACAGCAACAACTGGACAATACTTATTGCACGTTCTTTGCTGAAAAATAAGTGCTACAGTGGCTATACTAGACTAGTACTAGGCTAAGCTAACTAGCGTTAGCCGTTAGCTTAGCGTTAGCCCTGGGAAACGCTCAAAAGCGAACTCTACAACACCATCCATTCGTGAGAAAAGGGGGTGGGTTATATTGACAAGGCTTGACAACAGAGGTTCAAATATAACTTCATATTTATTGGTTATTTGTTTTATTTTATATCAGCATCCAGTCTCCACCGTGTCTTCCTGTTTACATTTTCGAGCGTGACATCATCGCCTACGGCAAGCACAAGCTCAAAAATATTTTATTGATGAGTTGGGTGGATATTATATATATATTATTATGCATCAACGCAGATTACACCGGGATCCTGTAGAATATGTAATCATGTCCTAAGGGCAGAAACTACATCCGTGTGTAGTACCTTTAAGTGTTTTATTCTCTGAGGAATAGAGGCCTGGCATGGAATGCTGATGTAGTTCTCTTGTACCCCGTACCGGCGTGGGCAGGGTAATAGTAGAAACACATAAATATAAGCTGTAAAATTAGATCTGAATCTAAAAATAAGAGAAAAGTAAACAAAGGTGGAGATAAGCGTGTGTATGCCCCATCGGTTATATTATATTATAGTATGGCTGCCTGTAAACAATGGCTACCACTTTCAAAAAGATAAGGCCTAATTTCTGGGCAGCGGTGGAGTAGATAAAACACTGGAAATAATAATAATAATAATAATTCATTTTATTTGTATAGCGCTTCCCAATGACCCGAAGTCGCTGACGGTAGTTGGGAACAAAGTAAAAACAAAGAAACAAAAACAAAAGGAACATGAGACCATGGGGGGAACAGGGGAGACAGCACAAAAAGATGGAGCGACAGGAGTATACGTTTATGGAGGGAGCGGGAGGTGATGCCAGTGAGGAGGGAGCTGCAATCGTCCAGGCGGGAGGAGATGAAGGTGTGAATGAGGGATTCAGCAGCGGGGGGGGAGAGGCAGTGACGGATTTTAGCAATGTTGCGGAGGTGAAAGTAGGATGTTTTTACAATGGAGCGGACGTGGGGGTCAAATGAGAGGGTGGGGTCAAGGAGGACACCAAGGTTTCGGACTAGGGGGGAGGGGGTGATGGTGGAGTCATTGATGGTGAGTGTGATGGGTTTGGAGTTCGGTAATGCAGGATTCGATGTGACTGAGGGGTGGGCTGTGGGGGGATTGTGTACTGATGTAGATTTGAGTGTCGTCAGCGTAGCAGTGGAAGTTGAGGTGGTATTTACGGATGATGTGACCGAGGGGGAGAATGTAGCAGATGAAGAGCAGGGGGCCGAGGACTGAGCCTTGGGGGACCCCCTGTGTGACTGGGGAGGGGGAGGAGGTGTGGCCGGAGAGGGAGATGAATTGGTGTCTGTCTGTGAGGTAGGAGGAGAACCAGTCAAGTGCTGTGCCCTCAACACCCAGTTGGTGCAGCCTTTGGAGGAGGATGGAGTGACACACTGTGTCAAAGGCTGCACTGAGATCGAGTAGGATCAGGATGTTGAGGGCACCGGAGATGAGGAGGTCGTTGATGACCTTAACCAGTGCAGTTTTGGTGCTGTAGTGTGGTAGTGAAAGGTTAACCTTCTGTAGTGTGGTAGTGAAAGGTTAACCTTCTGTAGTGTGGTAGTGAAAGGTTAACCGTCTGTAGTGTGGTAGTGAAAGGTTAACCTTCTGTAGTGTGGTAGTGAAAGGTTAACCTTCTGTAGTGTGGTAGTGAAAGGTTAACCGTCTGTAGTGTGGTAGTGAAAGGTTAACCTTCTGTAGTGTGGTAGTGAAAGGTTAACCGTCTGTAGTGTGGTAGTGAAAGGTTAACCTTCTGTAGTGTGGTAGTGAAAGGTTAACCGTCTGTAGTGTGGTAGTGAAAGGTTAACCGTCTGTAGTGTGGTAGTGAAAGGTTAACCTTCTGTAGTGTGGTAGTGAAAGGTTAACCTTCTGTAGTGTGGTAGTGAAGGGTTAACCTTCTGTAGTGTGGTAGTGAAAGGTTAACCTTCTGTAGTGTGGTAGTGAAAGGGTTAACCTTCTGTAGTGTGGTAGTGAAATGGTTAACCTTCTGTAGTGTGGTAGTGAAAGGGTAACCTTCTGTAGTGTGGTAGTGAAAGGGTTAACCTTCTGTAGTGTTGTAGTGAAAAGGTTAACCGTCTGTAGTGTGGTAGTGAAAGTCAAGTCAAGTCAAGTCAAGAGTTTTAATTGTCACGGCATACAGGTATACAATGAAATGCGGGTGGTCTTGCCCGCAACGATGTGCAATACAGTGGTACATATAATAGAATCAAAAGAAGAAACAACATTGTGCAGTAACAGATAGCAGGTAACATGGAGTGACATCTCGGTATCTGTACATAGTTATTTACAGCGCATGTGTGACATGCTAGTTAGCTTTGGTAGTGCAATACACTGTTCCTGTTATTCTAATTTAAAGTGACCTTTCCTTTGGCCATAAGTGTGCGTGTGTGCGACATGAGTGTGTGCCCGCTCATGTTAAAGTGTTAAGTGGCTGCTCGTGTGTGAGCGTGCACAGTGTGCGTGTCGTGTGTGTGTTCATGTGTGCTTGTGTGTGGACAGTTCAATGTTCTGAGCACTCAATGTACATTGTTCATGGCTCTGATGGCCTGGGGGAAGAAGCTGAGCCTAAACCGCTCTGTCCTAGTAGCTGAGATTTGCAGGCGTCTGCCTGACCTCAGCAGCTGAAACAGGCTGTTATTGGGGTGGTGAGGGTCTTTCATTATCCTGCAGGCTCTGGATTTGCACCTCTTGTTGTATAGAACCTGCAGGGGGGGTAGTGCAATACCCGTGGTACGCTCGGCTGAGCGCACCACTTTCTGTAGGGCCTTCTTGTCCTGTGCCGTGCTGTTTCCATACCAGGCAGTGATGTTTCCGGTCAGGATGCTCTCTACAGCTCCTGAGTAGAAGGACTGGAGTATCTTCCCCGATACTCTGAACTTCCTTAACTGTCTCAGGTGGTAGAGACGCTGTTTCGCCTTCTTTACTACTGTGCTTATGTGTGTTGACCATGTCAGGTCCTCTGAGATGTGGACCCCCAGGTACTTGAAGCTGCTCACCCTGTCCACGGTAGCCCCGTTTATCATCAGTGGTGTGTGTGTCCCCTGCTGTCCTCTCCTATAATCCACGATCAGTTCCTTGGTTTTGCCAATGTTCAGGAGCAGGCTGTTGTCCTGGCACCAGCGTTCCAGTACCTCCACCTCCTCCCGGTAGGCCTTCTCGTCGTTGTCCGAGATCAGCCCCACCACCACCGTGTCATCTGCGAACTTCACTATGGAGTTGGAGCTGAACTTGGCCACACAGTCGTGTGTGTAGAGTGAGTACAGCAGGGGGCTCAGAACACAGCCCTGGGGGGACCCGATGCTCAGGGTGATGGTGTTGGAGGTCTGACCCCCCACCCTGACCGCCTGGGGTCTTTCGCTCAGAAAGTCCAGTACCCAGGCGCTCAGGGCGGAGCTCAGACCTAGCTCGATCAGCTTGTCCACCAGTCTGGTGGGGACTATGGTGTTGAACGCTGAGCTGTAGTCAATGAACAACAGTCTCACATAGCCCCCCTTCTGACGGTCAAGGTGCGAGAGGGTGCTGTGCAGTACCTGGGAGACCGCGTCGTCGGTGGACCTGTTTGTCCTGTATGCAAATTGCATAGGGTCCATATCACTGGGGAGGGAGGCACAAATGTGGTCCTTGACCAGCCTCTCGAAACATTTCATGACCACAGAGGTGAGTGCCACCGGTCTGTAGTCATTTGGACATGCTGGGGAGGGTTTCTTCGGCACAGGGATGATGGTAGACCTCTTGAAGCAGGCAGGGACCACTGACTCCGCCAGTGATTGATTAAATATGACGGTGAACACAGGGGCCAGCTGGTTGGCACAGGTCTTGAGTATACGTCCTGTTATGCCATCTGGGCCAGCAGCCTTCCTGGTGTTCACCTGCATAAATGCTCTTCTCACACTGTGTTCCGACAACGAGAGAGCGTCCCCCCCCCCTCGCGGTTGCCCCCCCCCCTCCACAACAGCCGGCGCGCCAGTGACGTCACTAGCCGGAGAGCCAGCAGCGCCACTGTCTACACCAAACCGAGCGTAGAAGGTGTTGAGCTTGTCCGCGAGGGAGGCGTCGTCGCTCCCCATTGACGGGGCGCTGACTTTATAGTCAGTTATTGACTTCAGTCCCTGCCATAATCCTCTTGTGTCGTTTTGTGCCATTTGTGTCTCCAGTTTGTCAGCATATGTCCTCTTAGCAAGTTTGACTGCTTTGCGTAGAGTATAGACTGAAGCCTTATACTCCTCCATGTTTCCTGACTCTCTACCCAGGTTGTAGGCGGTGGTACGAGAGTTCAGAGCTGCTCTAATAGTGCTATCCACCCACGGTTTCTGGTTTGGGAAAATCCGCACCGTTTTCCTGAGGACAATACCATCAGCTATTGTTGTTATATAGCACACCACTATGTCTGCTAATTCACTGACGTCACTGGCACTTCCTATGAACATATCCCAGTCCGTGTCTGCAAGCACGTCCTTGAGCGTGGCCTCTGATTCGTCGGTCCACTTCTTAGTCTCACGTGACACGACGGCGTCACGTGATCTCTGTTGATATGCCGGAAATAACAAGATGGAGGGTTAACCATATGTAGTGTGGTAGTGAAAGGGTTAACCATCTGTAATGTGGTAGTGAAAGGTTAACCTTATGTAGTGTGGTAGTGAAAGGGTTAACCGTCTGTAGTGTGGTAGTGAAAAGGTTAACCTTCTGTAGTGTGGTAGTGAAAGGTTAACCTTCTGTAGTGTGGTAGTGAAAGGGTTAACCGTCTGTAGTGTGGTAGTGAAAGGGTTAACCTTCTGTAGTGTGGTAGTGAAAGGTTAACCTTCTGTAGTGTGGTAGTGAAAGGTTAACCTTCTGTAGTGTGGTAGTGAAAGGGTTAACCTTCTGTAGTGTGGTAGTGAAAGGGTTAACCGTCTGTAGTGTGGTAGTGAAAGGGTTAACCTTCTGTAGTGTGGTAGTGAAAGGGTTAACCGTCTGTAGTGTGGTAGTGAAAGGGTTAACCGTCTGTAGTGTGGTAGTGAAAGGTTAACCTTCTGTAGTGTGGTAGTGAAAGGGTTAACCGTCTGTAGTGTGGTAGTGAAAGGGTTAACCATATGTAGTGTGGTAGTGAAAGGGTTAACCATCTGTAATGTGGTAGTGAAAGGTTAACCTTCTGTAGTGTGGTAGTGAAAGGGTTAACCGTCTGTAGTGTGGTAGTGAAAGGGTTAACCGTCTGTAGTGTGGTAGTGAAAGGGTTAACCTTCTGTAGTGTGGTAGTAAAGGGTTAACCGTCTGTAGTGTGGTAGTGAAAGGGTTAACCTTCTGTAGTGTGGTAGTGAAAAGTTAACCTTCTGTAGTGTGGTAGTGAAAGGGTTAACCGTCTGTAGTGTGGTAGTGAAAGGTTAACCTTCTGTAGTGTGGTAGTGAAAGGGTTAACCTTCTGTAGTGTGGTAGTGAAAGGGTTAACCTTCTGTAGTGTGGTAGTGAAAGGGTTAACCTTCTGTAGTGTGGCAGTGAAAGGTTAACCTTCTGTAGTGTGGTAGTGAAAGGGTTAACCTTCTGTAGTGTTGTAGTGAACAGGTTAACCGTCTGTAGTGTGGTAGTGAAAGGGTTAACCATATGTAGTGTGGTAGTGAAAGGGTTAACCATCTGTAATGTGGTAGTGAAAGGTTAACCTTCTGTAGTGTGGTAGTGAAAGGGTTAACCTTCTGTAGTGTGGTAGTGAAGGGGTTAACCGTCTGTAGTGTGGTAGTGAAAAGGTTAACCTTCTGTAGTGTGGTAGTGAAAGGTTAACCTTCTGTAGTGTGGTAGTGAAAGGGTTAACCGTCTGTAGTGTGGTAGTGAAAGGGTTAACCTTCTGTAATGTGGTAGTGAAAGGTTAACCTTCTGTAGTGTGGTAGTGAAGGGGTTAACCGTCTGTAGTGTGGTAGTGAAAAGGTTAACCTTCTGTAGTGTGGTAGTGAAAGGTTAACCTTCTGTAGTGTGGTAGTGAAAGGGTTAACCGTCTGTAGTGTGGTAGTGAAAGGGTTAACCTTCTGTAGTGTGGTAGTGAAAGGTTAACCTTCTGTAGTGTGGTAGTGAACGGGTTAACCTTCTGTAGTGTGGTAGTGAAAGGGTTAACCGTCTGTAGTGTGGTAGTGAAAGGGTTAACCTTCTGTAGTGTGGTAGTGAAAGGGTTAACCGTTTGTAGTGTGGTAGTGAAAGGGTTAACCGTCTGTAGTGTGGTAGTGACAGGTTAACCTTCTGTAGTGTGGTAGTGAAAGGGTTAACCGTCTGTAGTGTGGTAGTGAAAGGGTTAACCATATGTAGTGTGGTAGTGAAAGGGTTAACCATCTGTAATGTGGTAGTGAAAGGTTAACCTTCTGTAGTGTGGTAGTGAAAGGGTTAACCGTCTGTAGTGTGGTAGTGAAAGGGTTAACCGTCTGTAGTGTGGTAGTGAAAGGGTTAACCTTCTGTAGTGTGGTAGTAAAGGGTTAACCGTCTGTAGTGTGGTAGTGAAAGGGTTAACCATCTGTAGTGTGGTAGTGAAAGGGTTAACCGTCTGTAATGTGGTAGTGAAAGGGTTAACCTTCTGTAGTGTGGTAGTGAAAGGGTTAACCGTCTGTAGTGTGGTAGTGAAAGGGTTAACCGTCTGTAGTGTGGTAGTGAAAGGTTAACCTTCTGTAGTGTGGTAGTGAAAGGTTAACCTTCTGTAGTGTGGTAGTGAAAGGGTTAACCGTCTGTAATGTGGTAGTGAAAGGTTAACCTTCTGTAGTGTGGTAGTGAAGGGTTAACCTTCTGTAGTGTGGTAGTGAAAGGGTTAACCTTCTGTAGTGTGGTAGTGAAAGGTTAACCTTCTGTAGTGTTGTAGTGAAGGGTTAACCTTCTGTAGTGTGGTAGTGAAAGGGTTGACCAGTCTCGTCCCGCAGTAGCAGCAGTGTGGAGAGACCTTGGTTTAATTCATGGTCCTGAATAAAACATGTCCGCTCCTATGTTTTATTTACGACTCTGAATTAAAGAGCGGGAGGTGGGTTTTGACACTTCTCCTGGCGTACGCTGGATGACTGGACTTTTGAATAATCTGAGGTGGGTCGTACTGGTTTTGGTAGAACCAAAATATACACATTGACTGCTCCATTCGACAGGTTTTAACTGGTTAATTATTTTATTCAGCAACATTGCGTGTTTACACAACCGCTTTACCGCTTTCTTCTGATGACATTAATGGACGTATGTCGGCTTGTTGTTTTGTTCCAGGTAACCATAGTTAAATTCCATTCCTGCATAAACGCAGATCATTGTTCAGCATTCCTAAGCAATTAGCCGTCATTGTAATTTAATCTATGAAAACTAAAGGCTTCATCTGTATGTGCCGAGGATATGATGTGTGTGTGTTCATATGTGCGTTCACAGAGTACTCACAGTATATACGTTTTTATAAATAGAAGAATATATAATATTATACGAGAGAGTGATGTGGATGAGATGCCTTCTCCTCGCCTACAGCAGAGAGAAGAGGCCGCTCTCCGGGTGGTTGTGGTTCTTCATGACGCTCTCTGTCCTGCACCCCCTGGTGGAGATGTCCTGGAGGCGTCTTAGACTGACCATTAGACTGACTGGTCTCTGACTGGAAGGGCTTAAGAAACCATTAGACTGACTGGTCTCTGACTGGAAGGGCTTAAGAAACCATTAGACTGACTGGTCTCTGACGGGAAGGGCTTAAGAAACCATTAGACTGACTGGTCTCTGACGGGAAGGGCTTAAGAAACCATTAGACTGACTGGTCTCTGACTGGAAGGGCTTAAGAAACCATTAGACTGACTGGTCTCTGACTGGAAGGGCTTAAGAAACCATTAGACTGACTGGTCTCTGACTGGAAGGGCTTAAGAAACCATTAGACTGAAATACACTAACCTGAGTTTATATACTAAGAGAATAAGACCCTCAGAACTACTAAGAAAGAATAAGGCACATCTACTGAGAGAGACTAAGACACGTGTCTCCAGTGGTGAACCTGATTGAAAGAAACCTGAGTTTGTAGTTTTTCCTAATTTATTATTTGATCAAATCAAATCAAATGTATTTGTAAGACCAGACACCACCGCGCCAGGTCCTCTAGCTCTACCTCTTCCAGGTAGGCCCTCTCGTCGTTGATGATTGTGTTGTTGTTCCGCTGTGCCACACAGTCGTGTGGGTACAGCGAGTAGAGGAGGGGACTCAGAACACAGCCCTGGGGGGCCCCTATGTTGAGGGTGATGGATGAGGAGGTGCAGTTGCCTGCTCTCACCACCTGGGGTCTGCCCGTCAGGAAGTCCAAGACCCACTGGCAGAGGTCATAGTTCAAGCCCAGGTCCCTGAGCTTGGCTACGAGTTTGGAGGGGACTATGGTATTGAATGCTGAGCTGTAGTCGATGAACAGCAGAGAGGGGGGAGAGAGAGTTCCCATGTTTGTAGTGGGCGGATTTTGAGCAATAAATACATGTAATAAGCATATGTAGCAGAGTGAAGTTGTTATGCTAGAATCATGGACAGAAACTGTTATCTTTCATCTTAAATAAGTAGGCCAAGACGGAAACACTCTTACTTTGAAGGAACAAAGTGGACCGAGCTCACTCTAGTGTTTTTGGAGGGGTGCCTTGGTTACTAGTTTATATTAATTTCCTCATATTGAGTTATTGATTCTCCAAACGAAATCCCTTTTGGTCTTTTATAATGGGTTTAGAGAGGATAGGTCATCTTTCCAGTTGAAGAATTGTTGTATTGTAAATACTTTCAACTAATGTACAGAATGGTTTAGCCGGTTTGTCGACGAGAGACACGCCGGCGGAAGTGGTCGCCCTCTTTGAGTTTGCCGTGAACGAGAGCAGAGGTACACACTTTCGGTTACCTAATATTGGACTTAATTGCTATGTATAACTTGTAAAATTGATTTATGTTCTGGTTTTGGTACTGAAATTGTCCTGTGTGTAATGACATTAACTCACCCTGTGTAAAACAGCCACAGTACCGTCGTGTGCTAATCAGTATTCTGTTTGGCAATAACAGGTGGACTACACGGCTAGGATGGTAGCTCACGCCATGTTTTGTGTGTGCTGTTTTGGTTCAATAACAGGTATGAACCGTTGTTTTTGTATTTCGGTTTAATTAATGCTTACACACTGTCTTTCATTTCATCTTATTTCATATGTTTTTGCTGAAGTTGACTTGTACTGAGCTACATGTATTTAATAGTAGCTAACAATTGTTGTAACTGTGGATGGCGCGCTGTTTTGAATGTGCGCGAGCGCTCTCTCTTTGAGTTTGTCATGAACGAGAGCAGAGGTGGACTGCACGGCTAGGATGGTAGCTCACGCCATGTTTTGTGTGTGCTGTGTTGGTTCAATAACAGGAGATCACCAATAAAACAACCATCAATTGAGTACCGTTGTCGGAGTCTACTTCCACCTCACACCAGACACAACGCAGATTGGATCACGCTACACATATATATGCATACATGGTGACAATATAATCAAAGTATATAAGATACCATCATCATAGTGACCAAAATATGATGGGAATACCATGATACCTCTTTTTGAAATACCATGATTTAATTTGTAAATATCATTCTACTTCTTTTGTAAATACAATTCTACTACTTTTATAAATACAATTCTACTTCTTTTGTAAATACAATTCTACTACTTTTGTAAATATAATTATACTTCTTTTGAGATACCATGCTACTTCTTTTGAGATACCATGCTACTTCTTTTGAGATACCATGCTACTTCTTTTGAGATACCATGCTACTTCTTTTGAGATACCATGCTACTTCTTTTGAGATACCATGCTACTTCTTTTGAGATACCATGCTACTTCTTTTGAGATACCATGCTACTTCTTTTGAGATACCATGCTACTTCTTTTGAGATACCATGCTACTTCTTTTGAGATACCATGCTACTTTTCCGTGCAGGTATTATGATCCTGTCACTTATATAACAGCAGATATCTGTTTCATGGACTACATCTTACCGTCTGGAAGTATCTTAAAAGGGAGACGGCATACAGTATGTAAATAATATCTACAATGAGCTACAAAATCACCAAGAAATGTGTGACTTGGCATCAATGAATGTGTACGAGGAGATGTGAAATTGGCTGCTTTAAAAGCACTGGCATGCTAATTAGATTAAGCTTAGTGTGTTGCCAGGCAAAGCTCAACGGTTTCCGTGCATCTGTTCGACTTGGACGGTGTCGATTTTGCGTGAAGTATTTCCATTTTCTCCTTCACCGGTTTAATAGCCGCCACGGTGGTGGGTGGGGCGACAGTGGCTCAGGAGGTAGAGCAGTCGTCTGGCAATCCGGAGGTTCCCGGTTCGATTCCCGCTCCTCCTGGGCAGCGTGTCGATGTGTCCTTGAGCAAGACACTTAACCCCTAATTGCTCCCGATGAGCAGGTTGGCACCTTGCATGGTTGCCTCCGCCGTTGGTGTGTGAATGGGTAATATGTAAGTAACAAATTGTAAAGCGCTTTGGATAAAAGCGCTATATAAAAAAGCAGCCATTTACCATTTACCATCTCTGACAATGACGAGAAGGCCTACCGGGAGGAGGTTGATGTCCTGGCACTCTGGTGCCGGAATAACAGCCTGCTCCTGAACATTGGTCAAACCAAGGAGCTGATTGTGGATTTTAGGAGAATACAGCAAGTGACATCACTGTGGATTAATGGGACTATCGTGGACAGGGTGAGCAGATTCAAGTACCTGGGAGTCAGGTACACTGTTTAAAAAAAAAAAAAGGGCGAAGCAGCGGCTCTACCACCTGAGACAACTCCAGACACTCAGCAGAGCGTACTACGGGTATTGCACTACCAACCCTGCAGGTTCTATATAACAGGAGGTGCAAATCCAGAGCCTGCAGAATAATGAAGGACCCTCACCAGGACCCTCACCACCCCAACAACAGACCCTCACCACCCCAACAACAGCCTGTTCCAGCTGCTGCGGTCAGGCAAGCGCCTCCGTATACATGCAGCAAGAACAGAGAGACTCAGACTCAGCTTCTTCCCTCAGGCCATCAGAACAATGAACACTGATCTCTCCACACACAAGCACACATGAACACACACACACGCACGCACGCACGCACGCACGCACGCACGCACGCACGCACGCACGCACGCACGCACGCACGCACGCACACACACACACACACACACACACACACACACACATGATGTCAAATGGGCCATAGTATTGCATCCATAGCTATAATATAGAATATAGTTATAGCTCTACAAACAAGGTGACGCACTCCTATCTTTTAAAGCGTGGCAGTGCTAGAATGGGACCCGTCTAATCCCCGGCGGTCAATGAGTTAAAGACCCCGGATTTTTGTGGAAGATATAAGCATGGTGTATATTTACAACATTTACACGTTTGATTTGTGGATGGAAAATACACTTTTTCTAACTTTCTTACTCTGTCATAATCAGAATATAGGTCTGTTTTGCAAACATGTTTACACACATTTTCAACACAAATATATAATTATATTGTTTACACTGTTTATTTTTCTCATATTTTTTGGTCTTTCAACTATTACCCTGCCCAATGCCCATACTTGCCCCTCCCCCATGCTGCTATGACACTATTTCCCCAAGGGGATCAATAAAGGAATATCTTATCTTATCTTATATTTTTGGTGGTGAATCACAGATTGTGCCTTTAACCTAAAATACAAAAAATAAGAAAAAGTTAAATAAATAATGAATCGCATATTATATCATATCACACTACAAGATAACCTACATTTTTAAACTATTGTCATTCTTTACTTGCCTTGTGGACACCGGTAGCTCGTTCCAGTTGAGTCCTCGGGGAGATATTGACACGGGAGAGACATGTCCGCGGCTCTCTCTGAGTGCCTCGTCAGAATCCCGGCGGGAGACAGAGAGAAAAACAGACAGTCGATCTGTCAGCTGCTTCTCTTCAACGGCCACTTTTCCTCGCCGCGGGAAAACACCAAAATCAATGCTTTTCCTGCAGCAAAACGCTTGTATGGACAACAGTCCTATTTGGAAGTCATTACGGTGAGAGAGCATGATAATGGAGATTTCCAAATCTCTGTAACCAACAGTGAGAGGAGGCAGGAGTGAGTGGCCCCTCTTGAGTGGGTTAGGGTTAGTGTTCCAGCCCCAGTTCTGCTCTAGTCTGCACCTCGCTGCAAAGTGTTAGGGTTAGTGTTCCAGCCCCAGTTCTGCTCTAGTCTGCACCTCGCTGCAAAGTGTTAGGGTTAGTGTTCCAGCCCCAGTTCTGCTCTAGTCTGCACCTCGCTGCAAAGTGTTGGGGTTAGTGTTCCAGCCCCAGTTCTGCTCTAGTCTGCACCTCGCTGCAAAGTGTCTAGGGTTAGTGTTCCAGCCCCAGTTCTGCTCTAGTCTGCACCTCGCTGCAAAGTGTTAGGGTTAGTGTTCCAGCCCAGTCCTGCTCTAGTCTGCACTCGCTGCAAAGTGTTAGGGTTAGTGTTCCAGCCCCAGTTCTGCTCTAGTCTGCACCTCGCTGCAAAGTGTTAGGGTTAGTGTTCCAGCCCCAGTCCTGCTCTAGTCTGCACCTCGCTGCAAAGTGTTAGGGTTAGTGTTCCAGCCCCAGTCCTGCTCTAGTCTGCACCTCGCTGCAAAGTGTTAGGGTTAGTGTTCCAGCCCCAGTTCTGCTCTAGTCTGCACCTCGCTGCAAAGTGTTAGGGTTAGTGTTCCAGCCCGAGTTCTGACTCTAGTCTGCACCTCGCTGCAAAGTGTTAGGGTTAGTGTTCCAGCCCCAGTTCTGCTCTAGTCTGCACTTCGCTGCAAAGTGTTAGGGTTTAGTGTTCCAGCCCCAGTTCTGCTCTAGTCTGCACCTCGCTGCAAAGTGTTAGGGTTAGTGTTCCAGCCTCAGTTCTGCTCTAGTCTGCACCTCGCTGCAAAGTGTAGGAGGCAGTGAACATCACTAGTTATTTCATTACACTTTGGCTCCGTTCACACTGCAGGCCTTAGGGCTCAATTCTCATTTATTGCTCAGATCTGACAGGGTATCTACTGGGTATTAAGAAGTCTTAAAAAGTATAAAATTCTCAATTTAAGGCCTTAAAGGTAAGTGGTGTCTATACTTAAATGAATAATTATTATTTATTTTAAAAATGTTTATTATATTTTTAGGGTCGAAATCTAAATCCACTATTTCTTCTTTCTTCTTGTCTCTCCACCAGGTGGGGCGGCGCCCTAGCGCCCTCTATGGACCAGCCGCCACTGCTCCAACACCCCTATTACAAAATGTCAATTACAATTGGGTCCCATCAACTCCCATATGATT
>NC_140176.1:75030-170344 GCF_963971535.1 Notolepis coatsorum | reverse complement strand
TGTCTCTCTCTCCCTCTCTCCCCTCTCTCTCTCTTCTGGCATTGTCATGGCAACAGAGATGCCCTGTCCTCACACGTCCCATCCTCCCACTCTGCACCTACTCTTCGCTCGCCTATAAAGCTCTAAAAAATTAACCAGCTTTGTAGAAAGCCATGTGTTAATTGTTACAGGGTGGGGGTGTGGGTGTGGGTGGGGGGGTTAGAACCCACATGAATGCTAATGACGGAATAACTCAGGAGCGTTTATAGAGAGCAATGCAAACATGAACATTAAGCTCTGCTGTCGTAGACATTTCTTTACATGGAATAATGTTTTTTTATTATTTTTTATCTTTTCTCCCTCCTTTTTTCCGATTTTCCTCCCATCCCACTGTTAGTCGTTTATGCCAATTCCCAACCCCCTTCCTGGTTGTTGCGCACCCCCCCCCTACTGTTGGTCCGGGAGGCCGGAGGACTGTCACATGCTTTTCCTCCGACACATGTGCAGCCAGCCGGCAGCCAGCCTGGCAGCTCAGATTCTCACTGGGAGAGTGTAACGTGTGGAAGGTCACACTACCTCCCTCCAGATCCTACCCTCGCTGTTGCAGGCGCCCCGACCGAACTGTAGGGGGTCGCTGTCCACAACGCCCAGGACCCACCCACGGCTCCCCTCCCCTTAACTCAGCCAAACGAGTTAGTATAGCGATCAGCCCGAGCCAAGGCAATGCTGACCCTCCGGAGTCGAGACCTCAGCCTCTTGCATTGGTGACGAGCACAATCTCCGCTACGCCACCTGACTGCCCCCTACATGGAATAATGTTGACGCACTGTAGCACAAGTAGCTCGTTAAACATCCAGCCTCTGTTAAACATCAAAACTCTGTTAAACATATGTTAAACATCTGTTAAACATCCAGCCTCTGTTAAACATCCAGCCTCTGTTAAACATCTGTTAAACATCTGTTAAACATCCAGCCTCTGTTAAACATCCAGCCTCTGATAAACATCTGTTAAACATCTGTTAAACATCCAGCCTCTGTTAAACATCCAGCCTCTGTTAAACATCCAACCTCTGTTAAACATCCAGCCTCTGTTAAACATCCAACCTCTGTTAAACATCCAACCTCTGTTAAACATCCAACCTCTGTTAAACATCCAGCCTCTGTTAAACATCCAGCCTCTGTTAAACATCCAGCCTCTGTTAAACCTCTGATAAACATCCAGCCTCTGTTAAACATCCAGCCTCTGTTAAACATCCAGCCTCTGATAAACATCCAGCCTCTGTTAAACATCCAGCCTCTGATAAACATCCAGCCTCTGTTAAACATCCAGCCTCTGTTAAACATCCAGCCTCTGTTATACATCTGGTAAACATTCAGCCTCTGTTAAACATCCAGCCTCTGTTAAACATCTGGTAAACATTCAGCCTCTGTTAAACATCCAGCCTCTGTTAAACATCCAGCCTCTGTTAAACATCTGTTACACATCCAGCCTCTGTTATACATCTGTTAAACATCCAACCTCTGTTAAACATCTGTTAAACATCCAACCTCTGTTAAACATTTGTTAAACATCCAGCCTCTGGTAAACATCTGTTAAACATCCAGCCTCTGTTAAACATCTGTTAAACATCCGGCCTCTGTTAAACATCTGGTAAACAGCCAGCCTCTGTTAAACATCCAGCCTCTGTTAAACATCTGTTAAACATCCAACCTCTGTTAAACATCTGGTAAACATCCAACCTCTGTTAGACATCCAGCCTCTGTTAAACATCTGTTAAACAGCCAACCTCTGTTAAACATCTGTTAAACATCCAGCCTCTGTTAAACATCTGTTAAACATCCACCCTCTGTTAAACATCTGTCAAACATCCAGCCTCTGTTAAACATCCAGCCTCTGGTAAACATCTGGTAAACATCCAGCCTCTGTTAAACATCTGTTAAACATCCAGCCTCTGTTAAACATCCAGCCTCTGTTAAACATCTGTTAAACATCCAGCCGCTGGTAAACATCCAGCCTCTGTTAAACATCTGGTAAACATCTTTTAAACATCCAGCCTCTGTTAAACATCTGTTAAACATCCAGCCTCTGTTAAACAGCTGTTAAACATCCACCCTCTGTTAAACATTTGTTAAACATCCAGCCTCTGTTAAACATCCAGCCTCTGTTAAACATCTGGTAAACATCTTTAAAACATCCAGCCTCTGTTAAACATCTGTTAAACATCCAGCCTCTGTTAAACATCTGTTAAACATCCAGCAGCTGTTAAACATCCAACCTCTGTTAAACATCTGTTAAACATCCAGCATCTGTTAAACATCTGTTGAACATCCAACCTCTGTTAAACATCTGTTAAACATCCAGCCTCTGTTAAACATCTGTTAAACATCCAGCCTCTGTTAAACATCTGTTAAACATCCAGCCTCTGTTAAACATCTGGTAAACATCCAGCCTCTGTTAAACATCTGTTAAACATCCAGCCTCTGTTAAACATCTGTTAAACAGCCAGCCTCTGTTAAACATCTGTTAAACATCTGTTAAACATCCAGCCTCTGTTAAACATCTGTTAAACATCTGTTAAACATCCAGCCTCTGTTAAACATCTGTTAACCATCTGTTAAACATCCAGCCTCTGTTAAACATCTGTTAAACATCCAGCCTCTGTTAAACATCTGTTAAACATCCAGCCTCTGTTAAACAGCTGTTAAACATCCAGCCTCTGTTAAACATCTGTTAAACATCCAGCCTCTGTTAAACATCTGTTAAACATCCAGCCTCTGTTAAACATCTGTTAAACATCCAGCCTCTGTTAAACATCTGTTAAACATCCAGCCTCTGTTAAACATCTGTTAAACATACAGCCTCTGTTAAACATCTGTTAAACATCCAGCCTCTGTTAGACATCCAGCCTCTGTTAAACATCTGTTAAACATCCAGCCTCTGTTAAACATCTGTTAAACATCCAGCCTCTGTTAAACATCTGTTAAACATCCAGCCTCTGTCTGTTGAATAAGCATCGGACGGCCCGACGGCTTTTTGCGCTCATCTGCCGACTCCGGGCTGCGTTTTACACCGTTCAGAAGTTTAATTTCCCGCCCTTTCAATCGCCACCACACTCAACCAATTGCGTGCTTCGGGTCTTGAGTTACAAGACGATATATCCGGTGGGCGTCATTTGACAGGCCGCTCCGTCAAGTGACCAAGTCCGATAATGAACGGTCCTGAACTGACCAATCACAGCTGATGGGGACAATGATTGATCACCGTTGTAGCCAATGGGTGTCCGCTCCGAAAGCGGACGATCACGCTGTATTTTGACCGGTACACACATTACCAAAACCTTTCTCAAACACTCATTTTCCGTGGGATTTTTATAAAATGTGGACCTGTACTACATAAGACTTCAGGATATGGAACCTTTTGCCGGAAGCCTATTTCCCGTATGCACGAGTATAGACATATACACGGGTAATCGCGATGGCGATGCGATCACTTGGAATTATTCTTTTTGGAATACCTTCTGGCTAAGGTAAGGTATATTCTATCTATCTATTCTATTCTATTCTATCCCTCTTTTCTTTTTCTTTCTTTCTTTCCTTTTGGTTATTATTTTGTCGTTACGTTGTTCCCTGTCCCCCTCCCTTAGCTGCCCCCTCCTGTTAAGCGCCTTGGGTCTCCTGAAAGGCGATATATAAAGTTAAGATATTATTATATTATTATTATTTCGGAGAACGTGTCCTTCCCTCGTATTGGACACATTGTTCCGGTGGGTGTTATTAATGATTAGCTTCCCCGTCTGGCTCGCTGCCCCACGCGCCCAGGAGCAGAGACGTCCACCAGCCGGGCAGTAGATCAGGTACGCAGTGTTCCTGCCGGGCTCGGAGAGAAACAGCGGCTGATTGATTCATCAAAGCTAATTCACTGCTTGGGTTCCAACATTGTGACAACATGGCGGGGAGGGGATTCTAAACCCCTTTTTCTCCAAACCCCTGGAGAACAACCTAAAGAACACAGGTTTGGAGTCCCTAACGGGCCTAAACAACACAGGTTTGGAGTCCCTGATGGTAAATACAAGCAAATACGTGTTCCCTCATATGTCTCTTTAAAGGATCACTTCTCCATGTTCCCTCATATGTCTCTTTAAAGGATCACTTCTCCCTGTTCCATCATATGTCTCTTTAAAGGATCACTTCTCCATGTTCCCTCATATGTCTCTTTAAAGGATCACTTCTCCATGTTCCCTCATATGTCTCTTTAAAGGATCACTTCTCCCTGTTCCCTCATATGTCTCTTTAAAGGATCACTTCTCCATGTTCCCTCATATGTCTCTTTAAAGGATCACTTCTCCATGTTCCCTCATATGTCTCTTTAAAGGATCACTTCACCATGTTCCCTCATATGTCTCTTTAAAGGATCACTTCTCCATGTTCCCTCATATGTCTCTTTAAAGGATCACTTCTCCATGTTCCCTCATATGTCTCTTTAAAGGATCACTTCTCCATGTTCCCTCATATGTCTCTTTAAAGGATCACTTCTCCATGTTCCCTCATATGTCTCTTTAAAGGATCACTTCTCCATGTTCCCTCATATGTCTCTTTAAAGGATCACTTCTCCATGTTCCCTCATATGTCTCTTTAAAGGATCACTTCTCCATGTTCCCTCATATGTCTCTTTAAAGGATCACTTCTCCATGTTCCCTCATATGTCTCTTTAAAGGATCACTTCTCCATGTTCCCTCATATGTCTCTTTAAAGGATCACTTCACCATGTTCCCTCATGTGTCTCTTTAAAGGATCACTTCTCCATGTTCCCTCATATGTCTCTTTAAAGGATCACTTCTCCATGTTCCCTCATATGTCTCTTTAAAGGATCACTTCTCCATGTTCCCTCATATGTCTCTTTAAAGGATCACTTCTCCATGTTCCCTCATATGTCTCTTTAAAGGATCACTTCTCCATGTTCCCTCATATGTCTCTTTAAAGGATCACTTCTCCATGTTCCCTCATATGTCTCTTTAAAGGATCACTTCTCCATGTTCCCTCATATGTCTCTTTAAAGGATCACTTCTCCATGTTCCTCATATGTCTCTTTAAAGGATCACTTCACCATGTTCCCTCATATGTCTCTTTAAAGGATCACTTCTCCATGTTCCCTCATATGTCTCTTTAAAGGATCACTTCTCCATGTTCCCTCATATGTCTCTTTAAAGGATCACTTCACCATGTTCCCTCATATGTCTCTTTAAAGGATCACTTCTCCATGTTCCCTCATATGTCTCTTTAAAGGATCACTTCTCCATGTTCCCTCATATGTCTCTTTAAAGGATCACTTCTCCATGTTCCCTCATATGTCTCTTTAAAGGATCACTTCTCCGTGTTCCCTCATATGTCTCTTTAAAGGATCACTTCACCATGTTCCCTCATATGTCTCTTTAAAGGATCACTTCTCCATGTTCCCTCATATGTCTCTTTAAAGGATCACTTCTCTGTGTTCCCTCATATGTCTCTTTAAAGGATCACTTCTCCGTGTTCCCTCATGTGTCTCTTTAAAGGATCACTTCTCCATGTTCCCTCATATGTCTCTTTAAAGGATCACTTCTCCATGTTCCCTCATATGTCTCTTTAAAGGATCACTTCTCTGTGTTCCCTCATATGTCTCTTTAAAGGATCACTTCTCCGTGTTCCCTCATGTGTCTCTTTAAAGGATCACTTCTCCATGTTCCCTCATATGTCTCTTTAAAGGATCACTCCTCCATGTTCCCTCATATGTCTCTTTAAAGGATCACTTCACCATGTTCCCTCATGTGTCTCTTTAAAGGATCACTTCTCCATGTTCCCTCATATGTCTCTTTAAAGGATCACTTCTCCATGTTCCCTCATATGTCTCTTTAAAGGATCACTTCACCATGTTCCCTCATATGTCTCTTTAAAGGATCACTTCTCCATGTTCCCTCATATGTCTCTTTAAAGGATCACTTCTCCATGTTCCCTCATATGTCTCTTTAAAGGATCACTTCTCCATGTTCCCTCATATGTCTCTTTAAAGGATCACTTCTCCACGTTCCCTCATATGTCTCTTTAAAGGATCACTTCTCCATGTTCCCTCATATGTCTCTTTAAAGGATCACTTCTCCATGTTCCCTCATATGTCTCTTTAAAGGATCACTTCTCCATGTTCCCTCATATGTCTCTTTAAAGGATCACTTCTCCATGTTCCCTCATATGTCTCTTTAAAGGATCACTTCTCCATGTTCCCTCATATGTCCCTTTAAAGGATCACTTCTCCATGTTCCCTCATATGTCTCTTTAAAGGATCACTTCTCCATGTTCCCTCATATGTCTCTTTAAAGGATCACTCCTCCATGTTCCCTCATATGTCTCTTTAAAGGATCACTTCTCTGTGTTCCCTCATATGTCTCTTTAAAGGATCACTTCTCCATGTTCCCTCATATGTCCCTTTAAAGGATCACTTCACCATGTTCCCTCATATGTCTCTTTAAAGGATCACTTCTCCATGTTCCCTCATATGTCTCTTTAAAGGATCACTTCACCATGTTCCCTCATATGTCTCTTTAAAGGATCACTTCTCCATGTTCCCTCATATGTCTCTTAAAGGATCACTTCACTGTGTTCCCTCATATGTCTCTTTAAAGGATCACTTCTCCATGTTCCCTCATATGTCTCTTTAAAGGATCACTTCTCCATGTTCCCTCATATGTCTCTTTAAAGGATCACTTCTCCATGTTCCCTCATATGTCTCTTTAAAGGATCACTTCTCCATGTTCCCTCATATGTCTCTTTAAAGGATCACTTCTCCATGTTCCCTCATATGTCTCTTTAAAGGATCACTTCTCCATGTTCCCTCATATGTCTCTTTAAAGGATCACTTCTCCATGTTCCCTCATATGTCTCTTTAAAGGATCACTTCTCCATGTTCCCTCATATGTCTCTTTAAAGGATCACTCCTCCATGTTCCCTCATATGTCTCTTTAAAGGATCACTTCTCCATGTTCCCTCATATGTCTCTTTAAAGGATCACTTCTCCATGTTCCCTCATATGTCTCTTTAAAGGATCACTTCTCCATGTTCCCTCATATGTCTCTTTAAAGGATCACTCCTCCATGTTCCCTCATATGTCTCTTTAAAGGATCACTTCTCCATGTTCCCTCATGTGTCTCTTTAAAGGATCACTTCTCCATGTTCCCTCATATGTCTCTTTAAAGGATCACTTCTCCATGTTCCCTCATATGTCTCTTTAAAGGATCACTTCTCCATGTTCCCTCATATGTCTCTTTAAAGGATCACTTCTCCATGTTCCCTCATATGTCTCTTTAAAGGATCACTTCTCCATGTTCCCTCATATGTCTCTTTAAATGATCACTCCTCCATGTTCCCTCATATGTCTCTTTAAAGGATCACTTCTCCATGTTCCCTCATATGTCTCTTTAAAGGATCACTTCTCCATGTTCCCTCATATGTCTCTTTAAAGGATCACTTCTCCATGTTCCCTCATATGTCTCTTTAAAGGATCACTTCTCCGTGTTCCCTCATATGTCTCTTTAAAGGATCACTTCTCCATGTTCCCTCATATGTCTCTTTAAAGGATCACTTCTCCATGTTCCCTCATATGTCTCTTTAAAGGATCACTTCTCTGTGTTCCCTCATATGTCTCTTTAAAGGTCAACCTCCACGTTGTATTTTTGTTCAATAAACAATGTGGACTAGGCCAACAGTGGCTTTCATGAAGAAGGGAAAAAATAAGTATTGAAATTGACCCAGTTTTAGCGTTTTTATCAAAACATTTTGTCTGCCCAACACAATCAACATGCACATGCATATTTTAATCAATGGTTTATAACGTGCACGTGTAATGTCGTCACAACAGGTATTGGTCACCAGGGGGCTCACCAGGGGGCGCTGAGAGTCACACAGCTAGTGGCAGGCAGAGAGCCTTGCTACCATAGATATATGCTTGCTACTACTAGCCGAATGGAAATGTATCTGTTTCACCTCACTATTGCTCCGTGATTATAGCCATCCATCCATCTCTAAAGCTAACCACTATTTGTAAAAGCCACAACCACGTTACCATATTTGTAATAATGTAAATCATTGTGTCGTTGTACACATAGTGTTTATAACGTTAGTAGATAACATAGCTTAGCGTGGTAGCTATTGTGCTAACAACATATCCCGACATCCGGCTTGCTGGCCGGCATGAACGGCCGACCCAAAATGGTTCTCTCCTCTCTGTACACCCCGACCCGTCCCCACGGGTGCCCTGCCGGGGGGCCCATGGACGCGACGGCGGCGGCAGCCGCAGGGCGCCCGAGCCCGCAAAGGCTAGTGTTACACGATAGCTATGAGCTAACTAGCGCTGCGGGCTCCGGCGCCCTGCGGCCGCCGCTGTTGTAGAGTCCACAAGCTTCACTCGGTGCATCAGTCACGAAAGGGGCTATGATGAGCTTGGCAAGCCAGAGTAAAACACAGTTTTCATTCAATCAATCAATAACAACATTAACCAGACTCTCGTTGTGTCTATTATGCTAACGCTAACGTTACCTCATTGTGTCTATTCTACACAGATAGCCTCTCGTGTCTATCTGCTAACGTTACGTCCCTAACCCCCAACAACAAGCGTAACTAATCAGCGATCTTTTTGTCAGACTAAACTCTCCGCTCTGTGGCAAATTGTGTTGATGTCTGTTTTGTTTCATCAATAAATGAGGCAGAATACACAGTGACTGTATCCTTTTTTATTGCACTTGTTTCTTGCTGCAAACATACAAAAGACATCCTACGCGAGACATCAAAGATGGCGGCGTTCTGTTTAGGTTCAGACTCTCCAAACAGTGACGTCACCGTGTCTCTCTTCTGACCAATCAGTGGTCTGCAGTTTTTCACGTGTCATTTCTGGAGCTCTCATGCTGATCACCAGCAGCCCCGCCTCCCCACACGGAGACAAACTGAGTACTTTATTTTAGTGGAAAAGCAACATTAGATTCGGCTCATTAATATGCAAGCCACACCTGTTGTGACGTCAGCGTTTGATAAGCTTTTTTGATTCGCGCGTGCATGTTATTCGTGCGTGGACCTTTTTAACTCTTTCAGAGTGGCATTTCCGGTGTCAAATGGAAAAAAATAAATAATGAAATTATATACCAATGATGTAAACTACCCATAATTGATCAGTAGGGTTTAACCTAGAGGTTGGGCTTTAAAGGATCACTTCTCCATGTTCCCTCATATGTCTCTTTAAAGGATCACTTCTCCATGTTCCCTCATATGTCTCTTTAAAGGATCACTTCTCCATGTTCCCTCATATGTCTCTTTAAAGGATCACTTCTCCATGTTCCCTCATATGTCTCTTTAAAGGATCACTTCTCCATGTTCCCTCATATGTCTCTTTAAAGGATCACTTCTCCGTGTTCCCTCATATGTCTCTTTAAAGGATCACTTCTCCATGTTCCCTCATATGTCTCTTTAAAGGATCACTTCACCATGTTCCCTCATATGTCTCTTTAAAGGATCACTTCTCCATGTTCCCTCATATGTCTCTTTAAAGGATCACTTCTCCATGTTCCCTCATATGTCTCTTTAAAGGATCACTTCACCATGTTCCCTCATATGTCTCTTTAAAGGATCACTTCACCATGTTCCCTCATATGTCTCTTTAAAGGATCACTTCACCGTGTTCCCTCATATGTCTCTTTAAAGGATCACTTCTCCATGTTCCCTCATATGTCTCTTTAAAGGATCACTTCTCCATGTTCCCTCATATGTCTCTTTAAAGGATCACTTCTCCATGTTCCCTCATATGTCTCTTTAAAGGATCACTTCTCCATGTTCCCTCATATGTCTCTTTAAAGGATCACTTCTCCATGTTCCCTCATATGTCTCTTTAAAGGATCACTTCTCCATGTTCCCTCATATGTCTCTTTAAAGGATCACTTCTCCATGTTCCCTCATATGTCTCTTTAAAGGATCACTCCTCCATGTTCCCTCATATGTCTCTTTAAAGGATCACTTCACTGTGTTCCCTCATATGTCTCTTTAAAGGATCACTTCTCCATGTTCCCTCATATGTCTCTTTAAAGGATCACTTCTCCATGTTCCCTCATATGTCTCTTTAAAGGATCACTTCTCCATGTTCCCTCATATGTCTCTTTAAAGGATCACTTCTCCATGTTCCCTCATATGTCTCTTTAAAGGATCACTTCTCCATGTTCCCTCATATGTCTCTTTAAAGGATCACTTCTCCATGTTCCCTCATATGTCTCTTTAAAGGATCACTTCTCTGTGTTCCCTCATATGTCTCTTTAAAGGATCACTTCTCTGTGTTCCCTCATATGTCTCTTTAAAGGATCACTTCTCCATGTTCCCTCATATGTCTCTTTAAAGGATCACTTCTCCATGTTCCATCATATGTCTCTTTAAAGGATCACTTCTCCATGTTCCCTCATATGTCTCTTTAAAGGATCACTTCTCCATGTTCCATCATATGTCTCTTTAAAGGATCACTTCTCCATGTTCCATCATATGTCTCTTTAAAGGATCACTTCTCCATGTTCCATCATATGTCTCTTTAAAGGATCACTTCACTGTGTTCCCTCATATGTCTCTTTAAAGGATCACTTCACCATGTTCCCTCATATGTCTCTTTAAAGGATCACTTCACTGTGTTCCCTCATATGTCCCTTTAAAGGATCACTTCACTGTGTTCCCTCATATGTCTCTTTAAAGGATCACTTCTCCATGTTCCCTCATATGTCTCTTTAAAGGATCACTTCTCCATGTTCCCTCATATGTCTCTTTAAAGGATCACTTCTCCATGTTCCCTCATATGTCTCTTTAAAGGATCACTTCTCCATGTTCCCTCATATGTCTCTTTAAAGGATCACTTCTCCATGTTCCCTCATATGTCTCTTTAAAGGATCACTTCTCCATGTTCCCTCATATGTCTCTTTAAAGGATCACTTCTCCATGTTCCCTCATATGTCTCTTTAAAGGATCACTTCTCCATGTTCCCTCATATGTCTCTTTAAAGGATCACTTCTCCATGTTCCCTCATATGTCTCTTTAAAGGATCACTTCTCCATGTTCCCTCATATGTCTCTTTAAAGGATCACTTCTCCATGTTCCCTCATATGTCTCTTTAAAGGATCACTTCTCCATGTTCCCTCATATGTCTCTTTAAAGGATCACTTCTCCATGTTCCCTCATATGTCTCTTTAAAGGATCACTTCTCCATGTTCCCTCATATGTCTCTTTAAAGGATCACTTCTCCATGTTCCCTCATATGTCTCTTTAAAGGATCACTTCTCCATGTTCCCTCATATGTCTCTTTAAAGGATCACTTCTCCATGTTCCCTCATATGTCTCTTTAAAGGATCACTTCTCCATGTTCCCTCATATGTCTCTTTAAAGGATCACTTCTCCATGTTCCCTCATATGTCTCTTTAAAGGATCACTTCTCCATGTTCCCTCATATGTCTCTTTAAAGGATCACTTCACCATGTTCCCTCATATGTCTCTTTAAAGGATCACTTCTCCATGTTCCCTCATATGTCTCTTTAAAGGATCACTTCACCATGTTCCCTCATATGTCTCTTTAAAGGATCACTTCTCCATGTTCCCTCATATGTCTCTTTAAAGGATCACTTCTCCATGTTCCCTCATATGTCTCTTTAAAGGATCACTTCTCCATGTTCCCTCATATGTCTCTTTAAAGGATCACTTCACCATGTTCCCTCATATGTCTCTTTAAAGGATCACTTCACCATGTTCCCTCATATGTCTCTTTAAAGGATCACTTCTCCATGTTCCCTCATATGTCTCTTTAAAGGATCACTTCTCCATGTTCCCTCATATGTCTCTTTAAAGGATCACTTCACCATGTTCCCTCATATGTCTCTTTAAAGGATCACTTCTCCATGTTCCCTCATATGTCTCTTTAAAGGATCACTTCTCCATGTTCCCTCATATGTCTCTTTAAAGGATCACTTCTCCATGTTCCCTCATATGTCTCTTTAAAGGATCACTTCTCCATGTTCCCTCATATGTCTCTTTAAAGGATCACTTCTCCATGTTCCCTCATATGTCTCTTTAAAGGATCACTTCACCCTGTTCCCTCATATGTCTCTTTAAAGGATCACTTCTCCATGTTCCCTCATATGTCTCTTTAAAGGATCACTTCTCCATGTTCCCTCATATGTCTCTTTAAAGGATCACTTCTCCATGTTCCCTCATATGTCTCTTTAAAGGATCACTTCTCCATGTTCCCTCATATGTCTCTTTAAAGGATCACTTCTCCATGTTCCCTCATATGTCTCTTTAAAGGATCACTTCTCCATGTTCCCTCATATGTCTCTTTAAAGGATCACTTCACCCTGTTCCCTCATATGTCTCTTTAAAGGATCACTTCTCCATGTTCCCTCATATGTCTCTTTAAAGGATCACTTCTCCATGTTCCCTCATGTGTCTCTTTAAAGGAATACTTCTCCATGTTCCCTCATATGTCTCTTTAAAGGATCACTTCTCCATGTTCCTCATATGTCTCTTTAAAGGATCACTTCTCCATGTTCCCTCATATGTCTCTTTAAAGGATCACTTCTCC
Organism: Notolepis coatsorum; assembly: GCF_963971535.1. Taxonomy (NCBI): domain Eukaryota; kingdom Metazoa; phylum Chordata; class Actinopteri; order Aulopiformes; family Paralepididae; genus Notolepis; species Notolepis coatsorum. The sequence goes on along the minus strand of NC_140176.1, from coordinate 157,752 downwards.
ATGTTCCCTCATATGTCTCTTTAAAGGATCACTTCTCCATGTTCCCTCATATGTCTCTTTAAAGGATCACTTCTCCTTGTTCCCTCATATGTCTCTTTAAAGGATCACTTCTCCGTGTTCCCTCATATGTCTCTTTAAAGGATCACTTCTCCATGTTCCCTCATATGTCTCTTTAAAGGATCACTTCTCTGTGTTCCCTCATATGTCTCTTTAAAGGATCACTTCTCCATGTTCCCTCATATGTCTCTTTAAAGGATCACTTCTCCGTGTTCCCTCATATGTCTCTTTAAAGGGTCACTTCTCCATGTTCCCTCATATGTCTCTTTAAAGGATCACTTCTCCATGTTCCCTCATATGTCTCTTTAAAGGATCACTTCTCCATGTTCCCTCATATGTCTCTTTAAAGGATCACTTCTCCCTGTTCCCTCATATGTCTCTTTAAAGGATCACTTCTCCATGTTCCCTCATATGTCTCTTTAAAGGATCACTTCTCCATGTTCCCTCATATGTCTCTTTAAAGGATCACTTCACCATGTTCCCTCATATGTCTCTTTAAAGGATCACTTCTCCATGTTCCCTCATATGTCTCTTTAAAGGATCACTTCTCCATGTTCCCTCATATGTCTCTTTAAAGGATCACTTCTCCATGTTCCCTCATATGTCTCTTTAAAGGATCACTTCTCCATGTTCCCTCATATGTCTCTTTAAAGGATCACTTCTCCATGTTCCCTCATATGTCTCTTTAAAGGATCACTTCTCCATGTTCCCTCATATGTCTCTTTAAAGGATCACTTCTCCGTGTTCCCTCATATGTCTCTTTAAAGGATCACTTCTCCATGTTCCCTCATATGTCTCTTTAAAGGATCACTTCACCATGTTCCCTCATATGTCTCTTTAAAGGATCACTTCTCCATGTTCCCTCATATGTCTCTTTAAAGGATCACTTCACCATGTTCCCTCATATGTCTCTTTAAAGGATCACTTCTCCATGTTCCCTCATATGTCTCTTTAAAGGATCACTTCTCTGTGTTCCCTCATATGTCTCTTTAAAGGATCACTTCTCCATGTTCCCTCATATGTCTCTTTAAAGGATCACTTCTCCATGTTCCCTCATATGTCTCTTTAAAGGATCACTTCACCATGTTCCCTCATATGTCTCTTTAAAGAATCACTTCTCCATGTTCCCTCATATGTCTCTTTAAAGGATCACTCCTCCATGTTCCCTCATATGTCTCTTTAAAGGATCACTTCTCCTTGTTCCCTCATATGTCTCTTTAAAGGATCACTTCTCCATGTTCCCTCATATGTCTCTTTAAAGGATCACTTCTCCGTGTTCCCTCATATGTCTCTTTAAAGGATCACTTCTCCATGTTCCCTCATATGTCTCTTTAAAGGATCACTTCTCCATGTTCCCTCATATGTCTCTTTAAAGGATCACTTCTCCATGTTCCCTCATATGTCTCTTTAAAGGATCACTTCTCCATGTTCCCTCATATGTCTCTTTAAAGGATCACTTCTCCATGTTCCCTCATATGTCTCTTTAAAGGATCACTTCTCCATGTTCCCTCATATGTCTCTTTAAAGGATCACTTCTCCATGTTCCCTCATATGTCTCTTTAAAGGATCACTTCTCCATGTTCCCTCATATGTCTCTTTAAAGGATCACTTCTCCATGTTCCCTCATATGTCTCTTTAAAGGATCACTTCTCCATGTTCCCTCATATGTCTCTTTAAAGGATCACTTCTCCATGTTCCCTCATATGTCTCTTTAAAGGATCACTTCTCCATGTTCCCTCATATGTCTCTTTAAAGGATCACTTCTCCATGTTCCCTCATATGTCTCTTTAAAGGATCACTTCTCCATGTTCCCTCATATGTCTCTTTAAAGGATCACTTCTCCATGTTCCCTCATATGTCTCTTTAAAGGATCACTTCTCCATGTTCCCTCATATGTCTCTTTAAAGGATCACTTCTCCCTGTTCCCTCATATGTCTCTTTAAAGGATCACTTCTCCATGTTCCCTCATATGTCTCTTTAAAGGATCACTTCTCCATGTTCCCTCATATGTCTCTTTAAAGGATCACTTCTCCATGTTCCCTCATATGTCTCTTTAAAGGATCACTTCTCCATGTTCCCTCATATGTCTCTTTAAAGGATCACTTCTCCATGTTCCCTCATATGTCTCTTTAAAGGATCACTTCTCCATGTTCCCTCATATGTCTCTTTAAAGGATCACTTCTCCGTGTTCCCTCATATGTCTCTTTAAAGGATCACTTCTCCATGTTCCCTCATATGTCTCTTTAAAGGATCACTTCTCCATGTTCCCTCATATGTCTCTTTAAAGGATCACTTCTCCATGTTCCCTCATATGTCTCTTTAAAGGATCACTTCACCATGTTCCCTCATATGTCTCTTTAAAGGATCACTTCACCATGTTCCCTCATATGTCTCTTTAAAGGATCACTTCTCCATGTTCCCTCATATGTCTCTTTAAAGGATCACTTCTCCATGTTCCCTCATATGTCTCTTTAAAGGATCACTTCTCCATGTTCCCTCATATGTCTCTTTAAAGGATCACTTCTCCATGTTCCCTCATATGTCTCTTTAAAGGATCACTTCTCCATGTTCCCTCATATGTCTCTTTAAAGGATCACTTCTCCATGTTCCCTCATATGTCTCTTTAAAGGATCACTTCTCCATGTTCCCTCATATGTACCGACCCCGTGGGGGGGAACAGGTTGACTGATTAATTTATTTTGTGACACAACAGCCAAACAAATGAACTAGCCAGCAATATCTTATGCCAAATGATTAGGGCCTATTACAATTCTTTTTTCCGAGTCTGCAGCACCTTCCTGGAGCAGCGTTTACCAGCGGGTCACCAGGACAAACACAGAGGATCCTTTAAGTCTCTGGACTGATCGATAGATTTGATTTGACACATTTGATTTGAGCCGGGCGGTGAGAAGGGCAGACGGTCCGTGAAGAGGAGGAGGCGTGAGGATAACGGAGAGGAGGCCGCCGGCGCCTCCCTCTGGAGCGCGCTTTAGATGGGTTCTGGGACGACGCTTTAGATGGGTTCTGGGACGACGCGGACCTCGAGGCTACTGGCTGAGTCAATAAAACAGATCCAGGCGGCGGACGGACCTAAAGCTGTCAGATAAAAAAGCCACTGTAAGCTACTGGAGATGAACAGGAAGAAATGGGAAACGCTAGTGTTTTCCTTTATTAAAGGGGACATTATTTGAGTCCTTTTTTCAACAAGGTAATATATATACTGTAGGTCTACAGGGCCCCTAAATGTAGTTTTTGCTGTTATGGATATGGGCAATGGGGAAATACATTGCGTTGGAACAGAGGGTGGAACACGAAAAACAGCAATGGCGTAACCACTACACCTCCCTATAGACCAGGACGTAACCACTACACCTCCCTATAGACCAGGAAGTAACCACTACACCTCCCTGTAGACCAGGAAGTAACCACTACACCTCCCTATAGACCAGGAAGTGACCACTACACCTCCCTATAGACCAGGAAGTAACCACTACACCTCCCTATGGACCAGGACGTAACCACTACACCTCCCTATAGACCAGGAAGTAACCACTACACCTCCCTATAGACCAGGAAGTAAGCACTACACCTCCCTATAGACCAGGACGTAACCACTACACCTCCCTATAGACCAGGAAGTAAGCACTACACCTCCCTATAGACCAGGAAGTAACCACTACACCTCCCTATAGACCAGGAAGTAACCACTACACCTCCCTATAGACCAGGAAGTGACCACTACACCTCCCTATAGACCAGGACGTAACCACTACACCTCCCTATAGACCAGGAAGTAACCACTACACCTCCCTATAGACCAGGAAGTAACCACTACACCTCCCTATAGACCAGGAAGTAACCACTACACCTCCCTATAGACCAGGAAGTAACCACTACACCTCCCTATAGACCAGGACGTAACCACTACACCTCCCTATAGACCAGGAAGTAAGCACTACACCTCCCTATAGACCAGGAAGTAAGCACTACACCTCCCTATAGACCAGGACGTAACCACTACACCTCCCTATAGACCAGGAAGTAAGCACTACACCTCCCTATAGACCAGGAAGTAACCACTACACCTCCCTATAGACCAGGAAGTAACCACTACACCTCCCTATAGACCAGGAAGTGACCACTACACCTCCCTATAGACCAGGAAGTAACCACTACACCTCCCTATAGACCAGGAAGTAACCACTACACCTCCCTATAGACCAGGAAGTAACCACTACACCTCCCTATAGACCAGGAAGTAACCACTACACCTCCCTATAGACCAGGAAGTAACCACTACACCTCCCTATAGACCAGGACGTAACCACTACACCTCCCTATAGACCAGGAAGTAAGCACTACACCTCCCTATAGACCAGGAAGTAACCACTACACCTCCCTATAGACCAGGAAGTAACCACTACACCTCCCTATAGACCAGGAAGTGACCACTACACCTCCCTATAGACCAGGAAGTAACCACTACACCTCCCTATAGACCAGGAAGTAACCACTACACCTCCCTATAGACCAGGAAGTAACCACTACACCTCCCTATAGACCAGGAAGTAACCACTACACCTCCCTATAGACCAGGAAGTAACCACTACACCTCCCTATAGACCAGGAAGTAACCACTACACCTCCGTATAGACCAGGAAGTAACCACTACACCTCCCTATAGACCAGGAAGTAAGCACTACACCTCCCTATAGACCAGGAAGTAACCACTACACCTCCCTGTAGACCAGGAAGTAACCACTACACCTCCCTATAGACCAGGAAGTGACCACTACACCTCCCTATAGACCAGGAAGTAACCACTACACCTCCGTATAGACCAGGAAGTAACCACTACACCTCCGTATAGACCAGGAAGTAACCACTACACCTCCCTATAGACCAGGAAGTAACCACTACACCTCCCTATAGACCAGGAAGTAACCACTACACCTCCCTATAGACCAGGAAGTAACCACTACACCTCGCTATAGACCAGGAAGTAACCACTACACCTCCCTATAGACCAGGAAGTAACCACTACACCTCCCTATAGACCAGGAAGTAACCACTACACCTCCCTATAGACCAGGAAGTAACCACTACACCTCCCTATAGACCAGGAAGTAACCACTACACCTCCATATAGACCAGGAAGTAACCACTACACCTCCCTATAGACCAGGAAGTAACCACTACACCTCCCTATAGACCAGGAAGTAACCACTACACCTCCCTATAGACCAGGAAGTAACCACTACAACCTCGCTATAGACCAGGAAGTAACCACTACACCTCCCTATAGACCAGGAAGTAACCACTACACCTCCCTATAGACCAGGAAGTAACCACTACACCTCCCTATAGACCAGGAAGTAACCACTACACCTCGCTATAGACCAGGAAGTAACCACTACACCTCCCTATAGACCAGGAAGTAACCACTACACCTCCCTATAGACCAGGAAGTAACCACTACACCTCCCTATAGACCAGGAAGTAACCACTACACCTCCCTATAGACCAGGAAGTAACCACTACACCTCCCTATAGACCAGGAAGTAACCACTACACCTCCCTATAGACCAGGAAGTAACCACTACACCTCCCTATAGACCAGGAAGTAACCACTACACCTCTGTATAGACCAGGAAGTAACCACTACACCTCCCTATAGACCAGGAAGTAACCACTCTTTCAGAAGAGCTGCTGTTTGTCTGCCTGCATGGCGTCTGTCAAAAGACAACCATGCGGGGGCGGGATGAAGGGGATGTCCGTGTGTGCGTGTGTGTGTGTGTGCGTGTGCGTGTGTGTGTGTGTGTGTGTGAGTGGGCGGGGACAGTGAACACTCCACTCGTCACGTCATGTCTCTGATTCCCCGTCTCCCTCGCGCTCGTACAGCCGCTCCCCGGGGAACCCAGGCTCTGGTTGAGCGATCCCCGTCTGTGTCCTATTCCTGACGGCCTCCTCCTCCCGCCAGACAGAGAGGAAGGCGGTCAGTGGGAGGGGGGTGGGGGGGGGGGGGGGGACGGGGCAGTGGGGGGGTGATCTGGTGCTGATGTTGAACCGTGGGAAGGGGGGGGGGGGGCACCTGACAGATGTCTCACGGCAGACGAGGGATTGATGCAGCTTCTCTCTTCTCTCCAAACTGACGGAGAAACAACAGGCCTCGCTCCTCTGACGGAGTTCCCTGTTCTATGTTCCCTGTTCTATGTTCTATGTTCCCTGTTCCCTGTTCTATGTTCTATGTTCTATGTTCCCTGTTCCCTGTTCCCTGTTCTATGTTCTATGTTCTATGTTCCCTGTTCTATGTTCCCTGTTCTATGTTCCCTGTTCTATGTTCCCTGTTCCCTGTTCTATGTTCCCTGTTCTATGTTCTATGTTCCCTGTTCCCTGTTCTATGTTCCCTGTTCTATGTTCCCTGTTCTATGTTCTCTGTTCTATGTTCCCTGTTCCCTGTTCTATGTTCCCTGTTCTATGTTCCCTGTTCTATGTTCCCTGTTCTATGTTCCCTGTTCCCTGTTCTATGTTCCCTGTTCCCTGTTCTATGTTCTATGTTCCCTGTTCTATGTTCCCTGTTCTATGTTCTATGTTCCCTGTTCTATGTTCCCTGTTCTATGTTCCCTGTTCTATGTTCCCTGTTCTATGTTCCCTGTTCCCTGTTCTATGTTCCCTGTTCTATGTTCCCTGTTCCCTGTTCTATGTTCTATGTTCCCTGTTCTATGTTCCCTGTTCTATGTTCCCTGTTCTATGTTCCCGTGAACACATCACTCCTGTCCTCCACTCTCTCCACTGGCTCCCGATCAAGGAACGCATAAACTTCAAAACACTACTCCTCACCTTCAAAGCCCTCCATAGCCTGCCCCCCCCCCCCCCCTACCTGACTGACCTCCTTCTCCCTTAACCCCCCCCCCCCTACCTGACTGACCTCCTTCTCCCTCACCGCCCCACCCGTTCCCTCCGGTCCTCCTCCACTCTTTCCCTCACTGTCCCGTCAAGCTAATTTGTGCAAGCTAGCCTAGCTTAGCACAAATTAATTTAAGTGGATAGGGACCAGCTAGCCTAACTTAGCACACATTAATTTAAGTGGATAGGGACCAGCTAGCCTAGCTTAGCACACATTAATTTAAATGGATAGGGACCAGCTAGCCTAGCTTAGCACACATTAATTTAAGTGGATAGGGACCAGCTAGCCTAGCTTAGCACACATTAATTTAAGTGGATAGGGACCAGCTAGCCTAGCTTAGCACACATTAATTTAAGTGGATAGGGACCAGCTAGCCTAGCTTAGCACACATTAATTTAAGTGGATAGGGACCAGCTAGCCTATTTAGCACACATTAATTTAAGTGGATAGGGACCAGCTAGCCTAGTTATTTGGCCAAAAACACCATTTGACCCAGATCACTATAGCAACCGCTCAATTGTTGATATTATCCCCCCCTGGCTAGTTCTCTCTGTTCCACCCAGCTGATAACGGCCCTCTGTCTGCACAGTTTCGGCTGGAAACACACATACAGGATAATGATGGTGATGATGATGATGATGATGATGATGATGATGATGATATTATCCTCTTAAAACTCATCTCTATATAGGTTTATAAACCAAATGCAAATCATCGATTTCCTTCAACTGTAGCACTCAACACTTTGATGAACATTGTTACTCAGCTGATAGAGTTGTGCCGTTCCTGATGACTTGTCGTACAGAACTTGTAAATCGCTTTGGATAAAAGCATCAGCTAAATGACTAAATGTAAATGTAAACTAGAATACAAGTTGAATATATAATATAGAATATCAGGCCTATAAATTACATTATCATGGCCAAGTCATGCATCTATGGATAGGGCCAAATCTCCTCTTTCCAGGCCATCTCTGGTGAAATGAGAAACTGCAAACCTGCTGGCAGAAGGTGAAATCCGAGAAGGTTTTCATGTGAATTCCCCAAAGCTGTGAATCTCAACTGCATGGTTTCTGGGACTGTGTTCACGCTCTCTCCTGTTTTCCCAGAATTTCCCGAAGGGGGTTCTCATAAATAATAATGTGGACAAGACAGCGTATGTGACTGCGTAATTGCTCAAAAGCAATCTCTGAAGTGTGTTGACTATTGTGCATGACATGATTACTTAGGCTCTGAGCAGGCTAATATGTTTTATGGACAATATGATCCGCCATAAGCTGCGCTAGACAGAAATAGGCTGTTGTTGTTGGTGTCTGTGTCTGAAAATAAATGGCACAATTTTGTGCAGTCAAAAGCAAACCCATAGAACAGCTATAGAAGAATGCACTCAATTAACCTCTTAAGCCCGACAGGGCCGGTACCGGTCCCAAAAAAACATCTATCTGTTATTGAGAGGTAGTTTTATATGAGTTAGTATAGAGGTAGTATTAGATGAGTTAGTATAGAGGTAGTTTTATATGAGTTAGTATAGAGGTAGTTTTATATGAGTTAGTATAGAGGTAGTTTTATATGAGTTAGTATAGAGGTAGTTTTATATGAGTTAGTATAGAGGTAGTTTTATATGAGCTAGTATAGAGGTAGTTTTATATGAGTTAGTATAGAGGTAGTTTTATATGAGTTAGTATAGAGGTAGTTTTATATGAGTTAGTATAGAGGTAGTTTTATATGAGTTAGTATAGAGGTAGTTTTATATGAGTTAGTATAGAGGTAGTTTTATATGAGTTAGTATAGAGGTAGTTTTATATTAGTTAGTATAGAGGTAGTATTAGAGGAGTAAGTATAGAGGTAGTATTAGATGAGTTAGTATAGAGGTAACTATATAAGTATAGAGGGAGGAAACAGACTGTAAAGAACTACAAGAGACACCTGGGAGGAAACAGACTGTAAAGAACTACAAGAAGAGACACCTGGGAGGAAACAGACTGTAAAGAACTACAGGAAGAGACACTTGGGAGGAAAGAGACTGTAAATAACTACAAGAAGAGACACCTGGGAGGAAACAGACTGTAAAGAACTACAAGAAGAGACACCTGGAGGAAACAGACTGTAAAGAACTACAACAAGCGACACCTGGGGGGAAACAGACTGTAAAGAACTACAAGAAGAGACACCTGGGAGGAAACAGACTGTAAAGAACTACAAGAAGAGACACCTGGGAGGGAAACAGACTGTAAAGAACTACAAGAAGAGACACCTGGGAGGAAACAGACTGTAAAGAACTACAAGAAGAGACACCTGGGAGGAAACAGACTGTAAAGAACTACAAGAAGAGACACCTGGGAGGAAACAGACTGTAAAGAACTACAAGAAGAGACACCTGGGAGGGGAACATTAAATAACAAAACAAGGAAACAACTAGACTAGGAACAGGAACACAAATACACTAAAGAGAGCGAGAGAGCAGAGAGAGAGAGAACAGAGAGAGAGCACACATACAGAGAGAGAGAACACAAAGAGACAGAACAGAGAGAGAGAGAGGGAGATAACAGAGAGAGATAGAGAGAGAGAACAGAGAGAGCACACAGAGAGAGAGAGAACACAAAGAGACAGATGAGAGAGAGAGATAGAGAGAGAAAACAGAGAGAGAGAGAGCACACACACAGAGGGAGAGAGAACACAAAGAGACAGAGAACAGAGAGAGAGAGAGGGAGATAACAGAGAGAGAGAGAACACAGAGTGAGAGTGAGAGAGAGAGAGAGAACAGAGAGAGAGGGAGAATAGAGAGAAAGAGAGAGAGCAATCGAGGGAATAAATGCCTCACAAAACAGGGCAAACATAAGGAAAGACAACTCTTTACTGAATTATTAACTGATGGGAAAATTTTCTCACCATGGTGTCCCTGATAGGCAGTGATATTCTTACAGGAGCCACACTTAATTTCTATTCATAACATAGCAACCATTGGGGGGGCAGGTGGCGCACGGAGACTACGTTCGTCACCAACACCGGGAGACACTAGGATTCGCCTGTTCGAATCCAGCTCCCGGCGTTGCTATCAGCTTGGCTGGTCTCTCACACTGATACAATTGGCTGTATCAGAGGGTGGGAAAGCTGAAGGGAGGGTCCTGGGCGTTGTGGACAGCGACCCCTACAGTTCGGTCGGGGCGCCTGCTCAGCGAGGGTTGGATCTGAGGAGAGATAGTGTGGCCTCCCACACGCTACACTCTCCGCGGTGAGAACCTGCGCGGCCAGGTTGGCCTGCCCCAGGCTGCACATGCTTCGGAGGAAAGCATGTGACAGTCTCCGGTCTCTCGGACCAACAGTAGGGGAAAGTATGCAACAACCAGGAAGGGTGGGATGGGAGAAAAATCGGGAAAAAGAGGGGAAGAAAGATAAAAAAAAAAAAAAAAACATAGCAACCATTACCTAAATCACTTGAACGTACCGTATCCAACCAACTTAATGATTATCTATTACAGAACGACCTCCTAGACCCTAATCAGTCAGGCTTCACGACTGGTCACTCCACAGAGACGGCCCTCATAGCGGTCACAGAGGCACTTCACTTAGCAAACGTCTCTCCTCTGTCCTGATTCTCTTGGACCTGTCGGCAGCCTTGAACACAGTCAACCATCAGATCCCTCGCAGGAATGGGAGTGGCTGGCTCTGCGCTGACATGGCTGACATCATACCTCAATGACCGCTCCTACCAAGTGTCATGGAGAGGGACCCTGTCGGCCCCCCGCCCCCTTCGGACGGCTGTCCCCCAGGGCTCTGTCCTTGGAACCCTCCCCCTCTCCCTTTACACCAAATCTCTGGGTAACATTACCACGTCTCATGCCTTCTCGTATCATTGCTATGCCGATGATACTCAACTCTTCCTCTCCTCTCCTCCCTCACATATCCACATCTCTGAGCGGATCTACGCCTGTCTGGTCGACATCTCCGCCTGGATCACGACCAACCACCTCAAACTGAACCCAAGCAAAACAGAACTGCTTCACCTGCCGACCCAAATCCTGACGACCTTTCCGTCAGAGTGGAGAATGTAGCTGCGGCCTCGTCCCCGACCGCCAAGAACCTCGGTGTTGTCCTCGACGACCGGCTGAACTCTTCCACTCGCCACGCAGCGACAACCAGAGCCTGCAGATCCGCCCCTTCCTGACAAAAGCAGCCACTCAACTCAAAAAACGCAAAAAAACTAACGGACTAAAACTAAAACGAACTAAAACGAAAACGAACGAAAAAAAACGAACGCAAAAAAATTAACGAACAAAAATTAACGAACAAAAACTAACAAAAAATGAAAACGAACGCAAAAAAACGAATGAAAAAAACTAAAGCAAAAAAACTAAAGCAAAATAAAGAACGAACCAAAACCAAAACCGACCACCGCCACCAAGCCACTTCAACTCATTCAGAACTCATTCACTGGCTCCTCATCGCCGCACAAATTCGCTTCAAGGTCCTCGACTTGGCATATCGTGCAGCGAAGGGAGCGGCTCCCGCCAACCAATAGTTGGGGGGGGGGGGGGGGGGGGGCAGTCCGGCCTCCACCAGACCTAGGTGTTCAGCAGTCTGATGGAGGTTGGCACGAAGCTACCTAAGCCCCTTTTGTTCAGTGATGAAGCTCTGTATCGACGGCCTGAGGGCATTCGTTTGTACTGGGTGTGAAGGGTGTGTGTTGTCCTCAACTATTTGGGAGGCCTTTTTAACTGTCCGTTTCTTGTGGATGCTGCGGAGTGGCTCCTGGTCCGTCCCAATGATCTTGCCGCTGATCTTAACGACCCTGTCGAGAGGTTATGTGCAGGTGATTAGATCATTAAGGAATGGAATGTGTAATCAAATAGGGAAATTGCATATTTGAATGGAAACTATGGATAAAGAAATAGAATCAATGGTGTTTTTGATCCAAGAAAAGAAAGAGATTATGACAGAATTGCACTTATTTTCACGAGAGATTTGTGCTCTGAATTCCCACAGCTGCCCACACACTTAATAGCACTGATAACATCATCAACTCTAAATTATCTTTAAAACAAACAAACAAACAAACAAAGCAGCTTTCAGATAAATGTTTATCTCTAATTTCCCACTAATGTGTTCTTTAACAACCACATCCATTAAGCACAGCGTCCCGCATCTCTGATGTCACCAGGTGACCATCTGTTTTGCAATGGTCTCTAACTACACCCTCAAGATCAAGACCCCTACGCTCTGCATCTTCTAACTACACACCCTCAAGACCCCTGCGCTCTGCATCTTCTAACTACACACCCTCAAGACCCCTCCGCTCTGCATCTTCTAACTACACACCCTCAAGACCCCTACGCTCTGCATCTTCTAACTACACACCCTCAAGACCCCTCCGCTCTGCATCTTCTAACTACACACCCTCAAGACCCCTACGCTCTGCATCTTCTAACTACACACCCTCAAGACCCCTCCGCTCTGCATCTTCTAACTACACACCCTCAAGACCCCTCCGCTCTGCATCTTCTAACTACACACCCTCAAGACCCCTCCGCTCTGCATCTTCTAACTACACACCCTCAAGACCCCTCCGCTCTGCATCTTCTAACTACACACCCTCAAGACCCCTACGCTCTGCATCTTCTAACTACACACCCTCAAGACCCCTACGCTCTGCATCTTCTGGCCGCCTCAGACCTACTCCTATGCAAGCTTTGGGAGGGTCATCAAAGAGAAGCCCGACCAATCGTTCGCTGTCGACTAAAAACACAGTTATTTCAATTCAATCTAACAAAAGCAGGATAGCCGGACCAGCACTCTCAGGTTCAATAGTTTTAATGGCAGCCTGAATTGGAAACAGACATAGTTCCGAAACATGTCTGTTTCCAATTCAGGCTGCCATTAAAACTATTGAACCTGAGAGTGCTGGTCCGGCTATCCTGCTTTTGTTATATTCAACTTTATGGGATTACAGCACCCAGTGTCAGAACTTGAGAGCGCGGTCTAACTTGACAATTTCGATTCAATCTGAAATGAAATAAAACAACAACAAAAAAACACTAACCGTCTTACTGTCTTCTACTATCATGCACTCTTCATAATATACTAACATGTCTCTACTACTATGCGCTCAACACTGCAGCACTCACGTTTCAACACTTTGATGAACATTGTTACTCAGCTGAACGAATTGTACCCTTCCTGCTGACTTTTTTAAATATTTTTTTAAGATTTTATTTATAGCATTTTCAGCTTTTTTGGTCAACGCAGGACCGACAGGAGGAGAGAGGGTGAAGCGGGAGGAGAAGAGGGGAAGACATGCAGCACATGGCCACCGGGACGGGGACTCGAACCCGGGGCGACCGCTTCGCGACTCAGCGCGCGGCTATGTGGTGTGCTACTGGAGCGCCCCACCCTTCCTGCTGTCTTGTCATACAGGACTTGTAAGTCGCTTTGGATAAAAGCGTTCAGCTAAATGACAAAATGTAAATGTAAAGCTAAGCACTGTAAACGTTAGCCAGCCAACTTCGATTGATTGATAATTCATAAATGCCATCTCGGTTTCCACAAACTAGACCATCGCTCTCACCGTCTCCCCCGACATGCACATGCACCCGACGGCTGCACTGTTTCAAACAGAGAACATTGAATTCTTTTGACCGAGCAGATGAAGATGAAGATGGCCACAGCTAGCGTCTGGTGAAGGAGGGCCGCCTGGCGGAGACGTGTGGTCTAGTGAGCACATCTTTCTAGTTGGTGTTGGTATCTGACCAGTTAGCAAAGGTCCTATTGACAAAAGATGTGTTCTTTTTCGCTATGTCTTGAAAGTCTGAAATATTGTTATCTTTCTATTTCATTTCAACCTTTATTTAAAATCGTAAGCATCTGAGGTTTCCCTCATTTACAGAAACGACGATTGTACAGTACATAATAAAAACAATATTCACAGAAATTTAAACACCAGAGTAAAAAAATGAAAAACGTTTAAAAATAATTTTAAAATATCAACTAAAACAGTTACAGGTAGTCACACAATGGTCTGAAATCATACATTTAAACATTCCAAGGGAAGGGAGAACCTCCAATTTTAGCGTGAGTTGAAGGACATTCCATGAGTTAGAGGCATCAAAGGAAAAGGCTATTAGCCTGTCCATAACTGTAGCCCCCCCATGCTGCTATGATGCCTCAATTTCCCCAAGGGGACCAATAAAGGAATATTATGGTAAATGGTGCATTTATATAACTCTTTTATCCAAAGCGCTTTACCATTTGTTCACCCGTTCACTCACACATTCACACACCGACGGCAGAGGTGACCATGCAAGGTGCCAACCTGCTCATCGGGAGCAGTTAGGGGTTAAGTGTCTTGCTCAAGGACACTTAGACACACTGCCCGGGAGGAGCGGGGAATCGAACCGGGAACCTTCTGATTACCAGACGACTGCTCTACCTCCTGAGCCCCCCGATAATTAATTAACTAAACTAAATTCCATGTCTTTTTCATATCATTATGGTAATACACACGTTTCACATTATTCTCAACAGACGCTTCAGCGTTGTTCCTGTAAGCTGGGTGCCTCTCTGAGATGCAGGGGAGAAGGATTACTGAGATCTTAGAAGGAGACCTTCTGTAAAGCTGGTGTTTGACAGCGATGGATTCTTCTAAGACCCTTCGTTAACCAGGCGTGGGTCTCAGAGGACGTTAACCAGGCGCGGGTCTCAGAGGACGTTAACCAGGCGTGGGTCTCAGAGGACGTTAACCAGGCGTGGGTCTCAGAGGACGTTAACCAGACGCGGGTCTCAGAGGACGTTAACCAGGCGTGGGTCTCAGAGGACGTTAACCAGGCGTGGGTCTCAGAGGACGTTAACCAGGCGTGGGTCTCAGAGGACGTTAACCAGGCGCGGGTCTCAGAGGACGTTAACCAGGCGCGGGTCTCAGAGGACGTTAACCAGCCGTGGGTCTCAGAGGACGTTAACCAGGCGCGGGTCTCAGAGGACGTTAACCAGGCGTGGGTCTCAGAGGACGTTAACCAGGCGCGGGTCTCAGAGGACGTTAACCAGGCGTGGGTCTCAGAGGACGTTAACCAGGCGCGGGTCTCAGAGGACGTTAACCAGCCGTGGGTCTCAGAGGACGTTAACCAGGCGTGGGTCTCAGAGGACGTTAACCAGCCGTGGGTCTCAGAGGACGTTAACCAGGCGTGGGTCTCAGAGGACGTTAACCAGCCGTGGGTCTCAGAGGACGTTAACCAGGCGTGGGTCTCAGAGGACGTTAACCAGGCGTGGGTCTCAGAGGACGTTAACCAGGCGCGGGTCTCAGAGGACGTTAACCAGCCGTGGGTCTCAGAGGACGTTAACCAGGCGCGGGTCTCAGAGGACGTTAACCAGGCGTGGGTCTCAGAGGACGTTAACCAGGCGTGGGTCTCAGAGGACGTTAACCAGGCGTGGGTCTCAGAGGACGTTAACCAGGCGCGGGTCTCAGAGGACGTTAACCAGCCGTGGGTCTCAGAGGACGTTAACCAGGCGTGGGTCTCAGAGGACGTTAACCAGGCGTGGGTCTCAGAGGACGTTAACCAGGCGCGGGTCTCAGAGGACGTTAACCAGGCGTGGGTCTCAGAGGACGTTAACCAGGCGCGGGTCTCAGAGGACGTTAACCAGGCGTGGGTCTCAGAGGACGTTAACCAGGCGCGGGTCTCAGAGGACGTTAACCAGCCGTGGGTCTCAGAGGACGTTAACCAGGCGCGGGTCTCAGAGGACGGCGTGTTCAGTTTCAAGGGGAATGTTTGATTAACGGCACGGAAGAAAAGATCTGAGATACTGTAGGCCTTCTGTGTGGGGGGGGGGTCTCCTCCAGCAGAGACACTGTAGACCTTCTGTGTGTGGGGGGGGGGGGGGGGGGGGGGGGGGGGGTCTCCTCCAGCAGAGATACTGTAGACCTTCTGTGTGGGGGGGGGGGGGGGGGGTCTCCTCCAGCAGAGATACTGTAGACCTTCTGTGTGGGGGGGGGGGGGGGGGTCTCCTCCAGCAGAGATACTGTAGACCTTCTGTGTGGGGGGGGGGGGGGGGGGGGGGTCTCCTCCGGCAGAGATACTGTAGACCTTCTGTGTGGGGGGGGGGGGGGGGGGGGTCTCCTCCAGCAGAGATACTGTAGACCTTCTGTGTGGGGGGGGGGGGGGGGGGGGTCTCCTCCAGCAGCGGACCCTCTGGATACAGTACCATCTAGACGGCACAGTGTTGATGTAACAACAGGGTTCGTTTTGTATGAATATGCTGCTGTGAGGTATTTTCCTGTTGGTTGTGAATTCGCCCGCTTGTAGAGGGTTTGGGGTCTCATGGTTTCACTCTACAAGCGGCAGGTCATGTGAAGATCTGGTAGAATATGATGTGTATAATGTTAAACTACAAGGATCTGGTAGAATATGATGTGTATAATGTTAAACTACAAGGATCTGGTAGAATATGATGTGTATAATGTTAAACTACAAGGATCTGGTAGAATATGATGTGTATAATGTTAAACTACAAGGATCTGGTAGAATATGATGTGTATAATGTTAAACTACAAGGATCTGGTAGAATATGATGTGTATAATGTTAAACTACAAGGATCTGGTAGAATATGATATGTATTATGTTAAACTACAAGGATCTGGTAGAATATGACATGTATAATGTTAAACTACAAGGATCTGGTAGAATATGATGTGTATAATGTTAAACTACAAGGATCTGGTAGAATATGATGTGTATAATGTTAAACTACAAGGATCTGGTAGAATATGATATGTATTATGTTAAACTACAAGGATCTGGTAGAATATGATATGTATTATGTTAAACTACAAGGATCTGGTAGAATATGATGTGTATAATGTTAAGCTACAAGGATCTGGTAGAATATGATATGTATTATGTTAAACTACAAGGATCTGGTAGAATATGATGTGTATAATGTTAAGCTACAAGGATCTGGTAGAATATGATATGTATTATGTTAAACTACAAGGATCTGGTAGAATATGATGTGTATAATGTTAAGCTACAAGGATCTGGTAGAATATGATATGTATAATGTTAAAGGGGAGATGTTGCATAGCGATATAAACATACTAGTCATAGCATCAAATTAGTATTTAGATAAACCACAGAAAAAAATCACGTTATAAAAATAAGCCGTTTCTAAGAAAAAACGATTTGTTATGTCCCTTCGTGTAGAATTTATCAACCAGTGCGCCGCCATGTTTGTTCACGTTAAATGCTGACGTCACGGAGATGGTACTGGCAGTATTATACTGTAGGTCTAACACAGGCATTCTCAAAGTCCAGTCTAAATGATCTAATCTAATCTTAGGAATTAAGTAAAGTGAATAGTACTGGGTGTACATAACAGTATCTAAGTTAATTTACTTCTGACCATTATAGTCAAAGTATTTCCCTATGAACTGAAACTTATAAGTTGTTCTCAGTGTTCAGTTATTAGCCAACAGCTGCAAAAACGAATGGTGTCAATTATGTTATAAGACATTGATATCAGGAGCTATCTGTAGCTACTGCTAGCCGGCTAGATAACATTAGACAACGCCTCGTGTATTAAACTAAAGTGAATAGTTTACTGGGTCATTTTGTTTAAACAGTGAGCTAACGTGAGCTAACGTTAGCTACCTAGCTAACGGAGGTCTCATGCACTCGACTATTGCTGGAGCATTTGTTGACATGGGTCTGGGAGGGGGAGGGGGAGGGGCAAGGCATGCAGCAGCCAATAGCCTTGCAGCTGGAGGCTACTCGCAGCAGCAGCAGCTGTTTGCGAGAGAGAAGAGAATTGGATCATGTTTTTCGCGTATGTCATCAATCAGTTTTCACGATCGGTGAAAATAAAGCATTATCGGAATTCACCAATCTCATATTTATACTGAATATCGGCTGATACCGATCGCTGGCCGATCGATCGGGGCATCCCTATTCACGACACTTCATATTTACGTAGCTATGTAACCAGCAGTGTAAACCGGGAGCCAGCCCAAACCATCACCGTGACGTCACCATCAAAATGGCCAAAACGGGGAAATTACATTTTAGTTTTCAGACAAATAAGCAGGATTTCACATTTGATTATAGGACCCTGTCTTACCCAAGGTACACAACAAACAAACTAGGCTCATATTGTTCAACGCTTCATCTCCCCTTTAAGTTTCCAAGGATCTGGTAGAATATGATATGTATAATGTTAAACTACAAGGTAGAATATGATATGTATAATGTTAAACTACAAGGTAGAATATGATATGTATAATGTCAAACTACAAGGTAGAATATGATATGTATAATGTCAAACTACAATGATCTGGTAGAATATGATATGTATAATGTTAAACTACAAGGTAGAATATGATATGTATAATGTTAAACTACAAGGTAGAATATGATATGTATAATGTTAAACTACAAGGTAGAATATGATATGTATAATGTTAAACTACAAGGTAGAATATGATATGTATAATGTCAAACTACAAGGTAGAATATGATATGTATAATGTCAAACTACAATGATCTGGTAGAATATGATATGTATAATGTTAAACTACAAGGTAGAATATGATGTGTATAATGTTAAACTACAAGGTAGAATATGATATGTATAATGTTAAGCTACAAGGATCTGGTAGAATAATATGTATAATGTTAAGCTACAAGGTAGAATATGATATGTATAATGTTAAACTACAAGGTAGAATATGATATGTATAATGTTAAGCTACAACAAGGTAGAATATGATATGTATAATGTTAAGCTACAACAAGGTAGAATATGATATGTATAATGTTAATCTACATGACCTTGGTGTGGAGCTCACCTTGTGCATCTATATCACCAGAATAAATCTGCACAGAGCTGAGAATCCATGGACGTTGCATCTTATTTCCCCAGCGCTGAATCACATCTGTTACATTCACAGCATCACAGCAGCATTACAGCATCACAGCCGTTTCCAAGATGGTTTTTTACTTACTACCATAGTGTCTTTATACCTGTATCACTGTACATATTAATACTACAACTCTGTACATACATCTGATTAGCACTATTACGTAGTAGTACTAATGTATATATTTTATACCCAGTTTAATCACCTGTACATTGCATATATTACTGTTGTACTTTACTGTTACATTGTCACTCTGGTTGGATGCCACACTTCTGTTCGTTGTTCTGTATTTGTGCTGGACGATGATCTAATGTTGACTAGTACAAGCCCTAATGTCTTATGTAACAAAACACAAACATACAAGTGTTAAAGGTGCTATAGATAACATTCAGCCACTAGATGTCTCACTAGACCACCAGCATGTCATTTATCCAATCATGTGCATTCCACGTGGGGGAAATGGGAAAGTAGGGAGGGGATACATGCACATGCAACATGTAAACAACATACATTTTGGACCTGCACATATTTTTTTCTCATAAATTCATTCATCAATAATTATTTTATGGGGAAAACAATACTTTTATTTTGACCACAGGGGGGCGACGTGGAGCAGCTCTGGGGGGCGGAGACACATGACCTTGTGCTTCACATTGATTTGGTCGGTACAATGTTCCTCGAAATGGAACAAGCTAACTGTCAGTCTGTTGAAGCCTTTGAAGGAGGTCCGACTCATTAGCTACAGCTTCCTCAAAAACAGGTGAAACTCAACATGGATGGGATGGAAACACTGTTAGAGCAAAGAAATGGACTTTCCAGAAGGTTATATGAGGTAATAATAATAATAATGCAGGACCTCTTTAGAGAGGTCTTTATTCGGCATGCAACAACACAACGACATGCAATCGGCGGCACACACACACACAGGAAAACACACACATGCATTGTCTTTCTCAGGGTCGCCGATGCGATTGAGCTCTGCTCTTAACCCATCCCGTCGTCCTTCCCCCCCAAGGGCAGCCGGGAGCAGACAGGGAGGTACCGCGCCCGGGGACCAATCCAAGTGCTCCTGCCCGTCTTCGCCAGGGACGCGACAGCGTTAGCGATCTGTTGTGCATGTTTTTCCATTGGGTTTCTCTTATCGGGGGGAGGGGGGGGGGGACCCTTGCGAGCACATGCAAACTCCACACAGAAAGGCCCGGGAGATACCCCACCTGGGTACCTGGCATCATGGAAACCAGGTCCCCAAGCGGGAATCGAACCCTGGACCTTCTTGCTGTGAGGCGACAGTGTTTAACCACTACACCACCGGACATGCATTCAGTTTGTAGACTATAGAACAACTGAGGTATATTAAATAATGATTAATTATTAAATGATAAGTTACATAAGTCATTTCAGGACAAGAGTTGATTGATTGATTGAATTGATTGAATTTATTTGACAATCAAAATGACATACAATACCGGTACACACATGTACAGCCATCACATATAATCAAAAATCGTCGAGGATTAAAACACAATAAAACCTTACGGTTTATTTCCATTGCGGTCCTCACAGGCTCACAATGGACAAGATGACTAGTCTCCACCATGCACAAATAAGACATATAAATACAATACAAAATAAATACAATAACACAAACAAAACACAGTCTACAGCACACCCCCATATATCATCATCCTACGTGACTAAGCCATTTCTTCATATCTTTTTTAAAAATTCCTTCTGAGACAATCATTTTTATGGACACTGGCAGTTTGTTCCACTCATAGGCTGCAGAGCACCGAAAGGTATTTTCCCCCATTGAGCTACTGAACATGCACAGTTTGATATCAGTTAAACTGCCCCTCGTTGCACAGGAGTGGGTGTCTCTAAAGCACATAAAATAATTTGAGAGATATGAGGGGACCCTATTATACATTATTTTATGGGTAAGGCCCAACTTGATTTGAATAACCCGTGTTTCCACTGGGAGCCAGTTAAGTTGATTAAATATGGCTACATGCAGGTGAGTGCGGGTAGGAAGCTTCAACACTACTCTAATACATTTGTTTTGGGCAGTCTGAAATTTATTTAAAATGTTCTGGGGTGCACTACTGTAGCCTACCAGCAGGAGGCAAAATGACTCTGTATCAGGGCACCTGACAACATCCTAAGTGTTTTTCTATCCAACATATCCGACTTACGTGCTAGGAATTTGGTCCTTTGGCTTATCCTAGCCAGGGTTGAGCAGACCACAGGAACCAGATGGGAAGGTCTTTGTTCAAATGTAAATGGTTAAATTCTTTGAAGCCAGAAGGGAAATAACAGATAATACATGTAATTTCAAATCTAACCACTAGAGGGACATATTGAGAATGAGAGTATCGTTGGGCGTGGCTAGTTTCAAGGTTTGAATTGATTGGGCTAAAAAGTGTGAATAATCACTTCTTGTTCTGATGAAGTGAGGAATTATGGGATTATTATGGGAGGAGTTAAAATGGGTACATCTGTCCGAGCAGGGGGACTCAGAATTTAGAATTGTAGTATTTTTCGCGACAACTGTTCTGTGTGTCTGAAGAACCTCAGTTCACACACAGCGCTGCTTGTACACAGAGAGAGACACACAGCGCTGCTTGTACACAGAGAGACACACAGCGCTGCTTGTACACAGAGAGACACACAGCGCTGCTTGTACACAGAGAGACACACAGCGCTGCTTGTACACAGAGAGACACACAGCGCTGCTTGTACACAGAGAGAGACACACAGCGCTGCTTGTACACAGAGAGAGACACACAGCGCTGCTTGTACACAGAGAGAGACACACAGCGCTGCTTGTACACAGAGAGAGACACACAGCGCTGCTTGTACACAGAGAGACACACAGCGCTGCTTGTACACAGAGAGACACACAGCGCTGCTTGTACACAGAGAGACACACAGCGCTGCTTGTACACAGAGAGAGACACACAGAGAGACACACAGCGCTGCTTGTACACAGAGAGAGAGGCCGCTGGTCGAGGTCACGGCTTGTTGTTATATGAATATTGAGCGGGGGAGCGAGGAGCGCGGGGAACCGAGACGTCCAGGGGGCAGGAGAGCTGGCGGGGGAAGTGGGTTACCGGGGTGCGTTCGAGACCTGCCCGGCGTACTGTACACTCTGAGGGCATGAATAATGGAGGCGGTCCGACTGTACTCTGCATACTGAGTTGTGTCGAGAGCGACTCCTTCCCTTGCTTTTGGTTTTAACCGTGATGTGACCTGTTTGTCGGGTAAGATGCTGTTGCCACTCATGAATAGTTCAAGACAGGTCTACACTACCTGTGTGTGTGTGTGTGTGTGTGTGTGTGTGTGTGTGTGTGTGTGTGTGTGTGTGTGTGTGTGTGTGTGTGCGTGTGTGTGCGTGTGCGTGTGCGTGTGTGTGTGTGTGTGTGTGTGTGTGCGTGTGCGTGTGCGTGTGTTACAGTACAGTTACAAAACAGGTACAGTTTTATATTACAACAGAGCAGTGCTGTTAAAATTACAGTGCATAGGAAGTAATGAGATAAAATTAGCATAGAACCGACACATGAATTTGATAGGAAGTGTATAAAAGTAGGCAGAATAAGCATAGTGCAGGTAAAGTACAAGTTGTGTCAGGATATCCCGGATGTTTCATTTAAATGCCTGAGCAGAGAGATAGGAAAACAGAGATAATTTGGGCCTCTCGGGTTGGGAAGTGATGAAGCGAGCGTTTACCAGTAAAGGAACGCAGTTGTGCGTTGTGTTATAGTCGTGCTGCCATGGGGCGAAGGCTTACCGATAACGCGACATTGTGATGCATTGTGCTCCTGCAGCGACACCTTAGGGAAGGGTTACTAAGAAAGTGTCCACTGTTGTACTTCATGCTGAGAGTAAAGGGAATGTCTACTAAGGAAGTAGCAATGTGACCCACTGTTCTCTGTCTGTGCCACCCTGTCTGTGCCACCCTGTCTGTGCCACCCTGTCTGTGCCACCCTGCCGTTTACAGTCAATCTGACTGTGATAATTGGATACTTGCTGTGTTGTGTCTATATCCACTTACCGTGAAGAGTATTGGGATAACCTGTCTCCAGTATTTAAAGGGGTCATGCACTAATTGGTATTTCTCAACAGATGAAAAGTATGGTACTATTTTGTGGAAGCTGTTTTATCCATTACTTCCACTGGGTGTGAGTCTTGTACCACTAGACTAAGATAATAGATCGCATTCACACTCCAAGTGAGTACACAGGTTGTCGAAAATCTTTCTAAATTAACTTATATGGTTCTTCAGTACAAGGGTTCAAAGGAAAATATTTTCTGATGTTTGAGTTGATAAACAGAAAGGAAGGTCATGCCACGGCCACGCTGATGGTGAAGGTGGGCACAACATGTTGGAAGTGTATCTTTATTACAGTGAGTTGTTGAAGAATTACCTCCAAGCATGAATCGCATGAATCACACATCAATTGAAAAGAGTTTTTCTTTTACTTTAAAAATGTCTTTACAACGTGATCTAACGACACAGGGAAGATAAAGGCACACAAAAATAGCAGCAAAAAGCATGTTGTCAATATTTTAGAACCCTTGCCAAAATTTCACAAAGCATGTTCTTTGGGGACCGCATGTCTTATTGAGACGAGCCAAGACTCCCGCTCAGCTAAAATAGCTCTCGTGCTGCTGGAGCTCACAGAGGCGTCCATGTTGGAAGGAGGAGCAGACGGCTGCCATCTTGTAAACGGGTGGACGGCAGAGTAGATGGCTAGTGAATAGAATTCGAAATAAATACAGAAATTGCAGCCATCTTTGATTTTTGCAATACCAGAATATTCAAAACATCAATATTTGAACTCCAGTTGATTCCTCACACAGTATTAACTTAAAATAGCAATACAAAATTATATTACACAGCAATTGTGTTAACATTAAGAAATTTTTAAAGAATTCATGATTTCGATTGTGGCCATTTTGGCTACATTTTTATTAAATTCAACTGGTTCCTTGACACTCAAGCCAAAATTGTTCTTTAGATACTTATCAAATTAGAATTGAAAACGAAACTTTTGCATACATTTTAAATGACTGAGTGTCCAGGCACCCCACTATCAGAAAAGTGTGTGGTTTTCTGGTCAGCAGGAGATGTGCATCTCTGGCAGCTTATGGTCAGTGGCATTGTTCATCAAATAGTGTTGAACTTGAGTGTTACACCCTGAGTGCATAGTATAATAGACATATTAGCATGGTAGGTAGTAGTATACGGATAGTAACATAGTACATAGTAGTAAGGTACTAGTAAAAGACAGTTATTTATATATTATATTGTAGAAATCATCCGAATAGAGAAACGCACAATTTATATCAGTTGACAACACAAAGCCATGTGTCATTTATTTCGCAGTAGCACAAGTGACAGCTGTCAGAACTATGCCGTGCTAGCTTCTGACAGCTCGTAGTAATCCAACATTTATCAATGAAACCCCAGACAGGGTGTCTCCTCTCAGCCCAACCCAAAACCAACCTCCTTAAAGTGACAGTGCCCCATCAACACATCAAAACAATACCATGGGGAATTATGTCTCTATAGAACCCACTACAATATAAATATTATATTTATTAAGGTGTGAGGTGTGTTTCTATATGGGTGACATGTCCCCATACACAGGGCATACGAGGGCATTCACATGCAGTCACCAGCTCTCCACCCAATCCAATGCCTATATGGGAGATTTCCCACGACCTGTTAAGACGGCACTCTCTTACGTTAAGACAGCACTCTCTTACGCCACCATCGTCAAAACACCAAAAGAGCATCAAATCACTGACCTCTAGGACCATCATTCAGGTCATAGTACCAGTTAGATTAGATTACATTGAAATGTATTGTCATCATACAGCATAAGTACATTACAATGAAAATAAGGGTGGCATCCAACCCCACTGCAAATGTAACAGTAAAGTGCAATAGTAATATTAATATAGTGATTAAGCTGGGTATAAGATATATACATTTGTTCTACTGAGTATAATGCTAATCACATGTATGTACAGAGTTGTAATATATTTAAATGTTTCAGAAATGTTCTTATGTACCCCAGTTGCTATTGCATGCACATATTTGTGTTTTATTACACGTATATGTACATACATACCAAATATTTGCCTGTTTTATTCTCCGCCCATCCATAGCAACACTATTATCACCGACATCCAAGAAGGGGGATCCCCACTTGAACAGCCCTTCTAAGGTTTCTCTCCTCCACATCCTCTGTGGTGGTTTTTTCCTATTGCTAAGTTTTTCCTTACCTTCGCTGGGGTATGTCTGAGTGTGTTGCATTTATTTATTTTACATTTATTTTAGATTTCATGGTGGGTTTTTTGTTCTTGATTTATTGGGATGTTTCTTCTTGAATAGTTTAAAGAAGACTTGTCCGGCCCATGGGGACATTACCTTGTGATTTCGGGCATTACAAATCAATTTGATTTGATTTAATATGCATTTATATGTCCAGTGATACAGGTATAAAGACACTATGGTCAGGCACTCTACTACTGGCCCCTGAGCAGCTAACACTGGAGCGGTTAAAGCTGAGGTGCCTTGCTCAAGGGCACAGCTAGCAGGCACGTGCACACATAGAGCCCAACGGGTGCACAAGCACCTGCCCTTTTGTGCCTCATAAAAAAGTGCCCTTTTTATGCCAATTATTTTTACCATATTTTCTTTTTTACCTCCATATAATAATAATAACTTTATTTGTATAGCACTTTTCATACAGAGGTTGCAGTTCAAAGTGCTTAACAACAGTACGCTCCTCCATGCATGTTAAATGGCAGGCCATGCATTATGCAGCAGCTTAGGCCTGTGCACTGGGTCTTCATGTCTTCGGCTACAGTCCACCTGTCGCTGCTCTGGTCGTAGCGCTGCACGTTGGAGATGGAGGTGAAGCCATTCAGGCCTCCGACCACGACGAGCAGGTCGTCCAGCACCGCGATGCCAAAGCTGCGGCGGGGGGTGAGCATGTCGGGCAAAGCGCACCAGGAGTCATCCAAGGGGCTGTAGGCCTCCACGCTACGCAGGGTGTTATTACCACGGTCACACCCTCCCACCTGAGGACAGGACACATGAGAGGAATGTTTTAGTGTGTGGTTAAGGCAGGCAGGCAGGCAGGCAGACACGTTATTAATCCATTTCCACAGAAGCATTGAAAGTCAAATGATACATATCTATACAAATATCTAGTATAAAGCATTTGTCTCTGTGTGCACCTACCGCATAGACTTGTCCTCCGTACGCAGCGACTCCCACTCCGCTACGCCTGCTGCTCATGGGGGCGATCAGAGTCCACTGGTCGGTGTCTGGGCTGTAGCACTCAGCTGTGAACAGATACTCCCCCCTGTTGTAGCCACCACAGATGTAAACCTGTAATAAGAAAGAATATTCTAATTTAGTTTATATATTCCATATGATTTCATTCTACTTTAATTGTCTGTTAATGTTGATGCACCAAATGACCCAGACACATCTTTTGTATGTGCAAGCTTACTTGGCAATAAAGACATTTATGATTTCTGATTTAACGTTCCTTGGGTTCATGAATGAATGAATGAAAACTTTATTTAACAGATTGCAGAATGGGTACAATACAGTACGGCTCAATACACACAATTGTTAAGGGAATGCAGACCTGAGAAAGATGTTTGTCTTGTTTACATCTACCACCCTGTGTCCCTCAGTTCCACCACCCTGTGTCCCTCAGTTCCACCCACCCTGTGTCCCTCAGTTCCACCCACCCTGTGTTCCTCAGTTCCACCCACCTTGCCCTGGAGGGCTGCTGCGCCGGCTTCGCTCCTGCGCTCCAGCATGGGTGAGATCACTGTCCACTGGTTGGTTTCAGGCTTGTAGCGCTCGGCGGTGTTCAGTACCATGTGTCCGTGTCTCCTGTGTCCGTCTCTCCCTCCCATGGCGTAGATGCAGCCGTCCAACGCGACCACGCTGAGCTCACTGCGGCGTGAGTGCATGGGAGCCGCCTGCAGCCAGCTGCGAGTGACGGGGTTGAACCTGCGCACACTGTTGAGAGGCTCTCTGCGGCCGTCACTGCCTCCGACGCAGTAGACCAGACCGTGGAGATAAGCGGTGCCGTGGCCGGCCCGGGGACTCTCCCCCTCAACGCTCACGTCCATCCATCCACCGGCTCGGATATCGTAAGCCTCCATGGTCATGCTGCCTCCACTATAGCCTCCGATGGCCAATAGGACCTCCTGGGGCAGGCGTGGACGCCACAGGGGGTTTGGGAGCCTGTCGGAGCCAGGGGGGTTCAGGACACTGAGGATGAGGGCCCTGCAGTCCTGGCTGTCCCTCACCACAGGGTTGTTCTGGACGTTGCTCATGAAGTAGTCACGCCTCATGAAGCCCATGCGAACCTGGGAAGAGATAAGCAGACAGCGGGTACAACTTAGACAGCGGTTGAAGACGGTTTCACTGGAATTCTGTTGCTAGGGAACGGTTTGGACCCAAATGTTTGAGAACCACTGTACTGTTTTAATGTAATGCACAGTAATACAATTAGTTACCTTGAGCAGCAGCAAAGGGATGTGTGTTTTACGCTCCTCACGGGAGTGGTCGATCCAACGGAGGACGGCCTCGAACACCGTCTCCTCGCTCTTCACGTTCAGGTCATCCCTCTCGATGATGTCCACCAGTTGCTGCGGGGACAGCTCCACAAACTCCTGTGAGACGCGCAGCATCTCCTCAAAGTGCCGCACGATGAAGAGATGGGCCTTGCGCCTCAGGTCAGGGCAGCAGTAGATGTCCTCCAACCTCCAGATGCCGACACAGTTTTCCAGAGACAGCTGGCCCTCTAGGAAGTCAGAGCACGCTCCTACCTTGCCAGTGACGAGAAGCTGGTCTGCAGCCACCAGAAGCTCTTCCATGTTCATACTGTGACATCACAACGGAACACATTTGAGTTCCATTTGAATAATATAAATAATATGTATGATATAATATAATGTAATGTTATATATTATATATATATATGTAATATAATAATAAAGTATAATATATTTAGCGCCCATTTGAATAATATAGATACTAGACAATTCCATGTGGGTGATGCCTGTGGACCGCCGGCCAACGGGAGAGGGTCTGTATTGTCTCTATGACAAATGGTTCAAAAGATACAAAAAGGGGGTGTGGCCTAAGGATCGGGGGAGTGGTCAACATCATACTGTGACATCACAAATGTTCTAGAATGTTCTATTATGACATCATACTGTGACATCACAGCTGTTCTAGAATGTTCTATTATGACATCATACTGTGACATCACAAATGTTCTAGAATGTTCTATTATGACATCATACTGTGACATCACAAATGTTCTAGAATGTTCTATTATGACATCATACTGTGACATCACAAATGTTCTAGAATGTTTGATTATGACATCATACTGTGACATCACAAATGTTCTAGAATGTACTATTATGACATCATTCTGTGACATCACAAATATTCTAGAATGTCCTATTATCTTACTGTGACATCACAACAGAACATGTTTGAGGTCCATTTGAATAATATAAATAATATATGTTTGGTAAGGCTGTCCCCGAAGCCTGTTTTTGGGATTCAAACTTCATCAGGGTTCTTCGAACGGACGCTCCAACCTTCGCTTTTAATTAAAAAAAATTAAATAAAAAAAAATTATTCTCATTTTTATTTTATTCATTTTTATTTTTATTTTTTTTTATATCAAACTAAATCGTCAATTTGAATAAAGTGATTAATCTGATTAAATTAGTATTTTTTCTTTTATTAAATCGACTTTCCAGCCCCCTGTAAACTGTCAAAATTTGACTGTCAAAATTTGACAGTTTATATGGTCTGTTAATATCAGACCATATTGAATACTGAATGTTAATTCAGGTTGACAGTTGACATAATTTTTTCTTTTATTAAATCGACTTTCCAGCCCCCTGTAAACTGTCAAAATTTGACAGTTTACAGGGGGCTGGAAAGTCGATTTAATAAAAGAAAAAAATTTGTCAACTGTCAACCTGAATTAACATTCAGTATTCAATATGGTCTGATATTAACATTCAGTATTCAATATGGTCTGATATTAACATTCAGTATTCAATATGGTCTGATATTAACATTCAGTATTCAATATGGTCTGATATTAACATTCAGTATTCAATATGGTCTGATATTAACATTCAGTATTCAATATGGTCTGATATTAACATTCAGTATTCAAGTAGAACAGCTAGCTAGCCGTTGTGGACACTCACCTTTCCACAGCAAAACGGTCGGCAAGGCACCTTGGTTGAGAAATGCAGGCTTAAGTCTATGTGTTGTTTAGTCTATCTGTTCAGTCCTGTCCAGTCCTGTTCCAAGATGCAGAATGAGATCTTCTTCTTCTTCTTCTTATTTGAATTTCCGGCAGAGTAGACGCATCGAGGCGTATTACTGCCCTCCCGAATGAGAGAGAATTGTTGAATATATATAGAACACAAATGTTCTAGAATGTGCTATTATGACATCATACTGTGACATCACAAATGTTCTAGAATGTACTATTATGACATCATACTGTGACATCACAAATGTTCTAGAATGTTCTATTAAATTATTAAATGTCATGATTAGATTAGTTTAGATGATTAGATTAGATTCTTATATCTGTATGTTGTGTATGTCATAAATGTCATGAATTGAAAATGGGGGACCCTGATGTAAACAAGACGAAAGTCTTTCTCTGGTCTGCACCCCCTTAACAATTGTGTGTATTGAACTGTACTGTACTGTACCCATTCTGCAATCTGTTAATAAAAATGTTCAATCAATCAGTATATATTTGTTATTTATTTTTGGTATAGTGCTTAACAAGCATAATTTAATGTTGCCCAGTTGTGGCCTGTTGAGGGGCAATACATATAACACAGGAAAATTCGCAGAGTCAAATTTACTCAAATTGAGTAAAATTTTACTCCCAAAAAGACAGTATTGGCTCCGACTCCAGATAGAGTGAAAATGACAGAGTTAAATCTTCAGAGTTATTTCTACTCCATTTAGTGTTAACATTTAACTCTACAAAATACTCTCAAAAAACTCTTACTCCATTTAGCATAAAGTAAAAACAACTCTAACATCTATAGAGTTATTTTTCACTCAATATAGAGATATTTTAAGTTATATTTCACTCAATATAGAGTGGTATTTTAATCAATATAGAGTTATATTTTCACTCAATAGAGTTATATTTCACTCAATATAGAGATATTTTAAGTTATATTTCACTCAATATAGAGATACTTAAAGTTATATTTCACTCAATATAGAGTGGTATTTTAATCAATATAGAGTTGTAATTCCCTCAATATGGAGTTGTAGTTCACTCAATATAGAATAGATTTCACTCGATATAGAATATCATATTTCACTCAATATAGAGTGGTATTTTAATCAATATAGAGTTGTAATTCCCTCAATATGGAGTTGTAGTTCACTCAATATAGAATAGATTTCACTCGATATAGAATATCATATTTCACTCAATATAGAATTAAATAATAATTTACTCTAGAATAATACATTTAAAATAAACGGGGGCAAAGCAGAAATCAGTATTTAACAATGCACTTTTATTTGCAACATGCAGGCATATCCTTTGGGATGCAAACAGTTTTACAACAGCGTGTGAGAATCATGACTTCAAGGGGCAATCGATAGAAAAAAAAATTAATAAAATAAGATTCATCAATAAGCTTGTGCAATCTTTGTTTTCAGTTGCCAAGAAATTTGAAATTCCTAGTACCTTGGACTTAAAGGTCTATGATGACTTAAAACACTGAAGTCGACAAGGAGGCGTTTCAGTTGGGATGCAAACAGTTTTACAACAGCGTGTGAGAATCATGACTTCAAGGGGCGATCGATAGAAAGAAAAAAAGGTCATTAATAAAATAAGATTCATCAATAAGCTTGTGCAATCTTTGTTTTCAGTTGCCAAGAAATTTGAAATTCCTAGTACCTTGGACTTAAAGGTCTATGATGACTTAAAACACTGAAGTCGACAAGGAGGCGTTTCAGTTAAAGAAACCAGACATGGGTGTGTTGGAGATTTGTTCACCCCAAGTTGCTTATTAACATGGAGCCTAGCCTCATCCAAAATGTCACACAGGTACTGTATATGTTTGTACTTTGAAATGATCTTTGTTTCTATACGCCCAATGTAATGTAACATAGTAAAAAAAAAAAAAAAACACGTCTGAGGAAGAACTTGCTTGGTGTGGATCCTTCCTAATCTTTTTACATTACACTTGTCAAACATTCCTCTCTTGCTAATCACACTTGGTATATGTCTACGTGATTGTTAGATTCAGTGAGCCCCTCTGCAAACAACTCCATTATATACAAAAATCACCATGACTTCAAGGCTTCATGGGGAGAGTAATCGATAGAAAAAAGGTCATAAATAAAAGACAATTACATTTTGGCCTCTGTAAAGTGACAGCAGCATCTGCACCCTTTTAAAAAGGGATAGCTCACCCAAAAAAAGAAATCTACCAATTACACACCCCATGAATCCTTGAATTCATGGAGATTTGTTTGTTTGTCGCATTCCTGAGCCAATAATTCAAGCCAGTCATCAAATTATTGGCTCAGGAATGCAACAAAAAGAAATCACCATGACTTCAATTAAGGCTTCATGGGGAGAGTAATCGATCAATTACATTTTGGCCTCTGTAAAGTGACAGCAGCATCTGTACACCCTTTTAAAAAGGGATAGCTCACCCAAAAAAAGAAATCTACCAATTACACACCCCATGAATCCTTGAATTCATGGAGATTTGTTTGTTTGTCGCATTCCTGAGCCAATAATTCAAGCCAGTCATCAAATTATTGGCTCAGGAATGCAACAAAAAGAAATCACCATGACTTCAATTAAGGCTTCATGGGGAGAGTAATCGATCAATTACATTTTGGCCTCTGTAAAGTGACAGCAGCATCTGTACACCCTTTTAAAAAGGGATAGCTCACCCAAAAAAAGAAATCTACCAATTACACACCCCATGAATCCTTGAATTCATGGAGATTTGTTTGTTTGTCGCATTCCTGAGCCAATAATTCAAGCCAGTCATCAAATTATTGGCTCAGGAATGCAACAAAAAGAAATCACCATGACTTCAATTAAGGCTTCATGGGGAGAGTAATCGATCAATTACATTTTGGCCTCTATATAAAGTGACAGCAGCATCTGTTCACCCCAACGAAATAAAAGAAAACTAATAGTGTTCATCCCCAGTGCAATAGTTCAAGAGCTTAGTGATTTTCTCTTTTCCTTTTTTAAATCACAGGAAACAGTATGGAACAATAAATGAGCTTGAATCGTCATCACTGTATGACATCTGTATATCGAATGCTTTGTAAAACAAAAGCTCTTTGACATCAACTACATGAGGTCCATCTGTAGTACACACAACTTTAAATGCATAAAAATGGTCATCCAGAGACACGGTTTGTAGTGCAAATGTAAACAACAGTAACCTCTCATCTTTAAGAACAACACGGTGGATTTTGTGAAAAACTGGAACCTCACTAAGAACTTTAAGGCAAACAACTAAACCTGGACGATACATATTTCCATGGTGTTTGGCCCATCTAACATTTAACACCTTGGTGTCACTTGGTACCTGAAGAGTCTCCGCTATCTCACAGCCTCTGTCCATCACATTTAATGCTACCATTTTACTTGGACCAAGCACCAGTCTGTTGGGATCAAATGTCTGCCAATTGTATGCTACTTGACTTTGGTGTTTCTTTGCCAACGTTTTAGTTATATTTTTGAAGCTTTTTAATTGTTTTTTAAAGAAATTATGCTTCGCTTCATAGCGCATGCACCAGACATGCAAAAGTGGTCCAATTTTACGAATACATGTAGGATAGTGCACCATAAAATGATGCTTTGGTAGTAGCCTCCTGTTGGGAAACAAATGCTTGAATAACCCGTGGTGCTCTGCAATCAAGTGTTTTAAATAAATAGTAATGCCAGTTGATAACCTGGGAGAAAATACAATATCTGCTATTTGAAGCAACAGCAGAAGCAAATACCAGTGTTGATCATTTGGACAAACCAAGTCTCCAAAGATAAGTGGTAGATTGCGAAGTAAACACCAAGATTGGATTGCATTTAACCCCAAGTCATTTGAGGTCTCTACTAACTTCAATGCAGGTGGCTTGTTGTTTTGTTCCAGGTAACCATAGTTAAAGCTCTTAATTCTCAAGTCTATTTCCTTTGATGTTGTGTAGTTTTTAATCAAGTGTAGTATTAGCAGTTTCATTTCATATTGTGCCACGCCCTCCAAGATATCATGCATAATATCGACAGAGAAATTGTCACATGTATTGAAGTACTGCAAGGAATTTAGAATGCAAGAACGTTTAACTCCCATCACATAGGGAAGACCAATAGTAGTCTCCATTGTGTGGCAGTGTTCTGCATGAAGTGCTCGAGTTCGCATAACTATCTTGGGTGAATCTTCTTTGAATTCCGTCTGAAAGTCCTCTTTCTCAGCAAGACAAAAGCGGCAACAATATCTGGCACTGAATGATTCTACGAAACCAAACAAACCGTGAATACCAAGGTTGTCACCTGTAACTTGGACAATAGTTCCATACACTGGCTGATCATACAATGGGACCTTAATTCCATCCTTCTCCAGTATTTTAATATCTTCCACAAGTGGAGCAAGTATTTTAGAAAAGCCATGTGTTTTAATGTCTTGGGCATGGAATAAAGCGACCAAATGAATATTAAGCAGAATTGAGTTGTACTTTGGAGAAAAATTACGCAAGGTGAAATAGATTGCTCCTAATTTATGTATTCCCTTTTTACTCCCCAACGGATTCGCGCATTCAAAATCATCATAGAAAAGCTGCACCTGAATTGCATGCTTCTGTTTTGAAAATAGAGGATGACTCTTGAAATACTCTCCATCACACAAGTCATTAAGAAGATCTTCTCTTAAACTGGAATCACTCTGCATCATCTCTTTTATATTAGGGTGTTTGTAAATAAAGTCTAATGTTTTCAAAATTGGGATATAAACACATTTATCAGTAACAACAGCCTGATCATAAGTTCCAGTAGTCCGATTGCGCAGGGTATCAAATCTTGTACCAAGGACATATTCAACTGGGTCTACCCTTCCCCACTTCTCTGTAAAATATTGCCTTCTCTTAGTTTCAGAATTTAAGATACAAAAGGGATTTTCAATTTCTTCATAACACTGATCAATTTTACACTCAACCTCACTTTTGATAGGTTCCTGTAAAGATAGACACTGCTTCACATATTGTTTTGCTTGATTATGGATATCATCAACAATCACTTCCATTGAAGTTACCAAAGAGTTGATTATTGTTTCACCTACACCTGCCACTTTAAGTTCAGCTACTGTTGCAGCACAGCTGTCTACAAGACTATTATTAAGAAGGACTGGAAGGACTGGGTCAGAAGGGGCACTGCCTGATGGAAAGTCATCAACATAACTTTCAGCTAAATGTTCAGCTGTAGAGCGGCCTTCACCAGGATCATCACATGGTTGATGACGTGCTTTAAGATGCTTTCGAAACCCAGAAAAAGTGCAAAAGACATGTAAACAACCAGGCTGACCACATTTAAGACGAAGTGTCCTTCCTGAACAAAGTCCGTGGATCATCCTTAAGTGCCTCATCAGTGAATTGGCATTTGCCTGAGAGTTTTTGCAAATGAAACACAACATCTTATCAAAAAACACTGGAGCATCAGAGGCCTCAAGATAAAATATCTTCTCAGTATCAAAAGTCTGTGCAGCATCAGAGGCCTCAAGATAAAATATCTTCTCAGTATCAAAAGTCTGTGCAGCATCAGAGGCCCGAGATAAAATATCCTCTCAGTATAAAAAAGAAATCAGTGCAGCATCCGAGCCCTCATCTCTTTAACCCTGGGGTTGACATTAGTTGTAGCAGCATCGATCTTGTAAATGGCGGTTTGCAAGAAGTTGTACATATTGGCCAGATCCCGGTTGTATGAGGTACCAAAGACAAAATGAGCTTTGAAAAGCTCATCAAAAGAGGCAAGAGAGTCTGGTGACTTACAAGGGATTGCATGTTTGTCAATCACAATGAAGTACTTGTGAATCACACTCCTCTGGGTCCCCACAGCAAGCAGATAGGGTTGAAGGCTCTCCGTGATGCTGTCCAAATGCCCCTGGATACTGGTCCCAGTCTGTGACAAGAGAACTTCATTAGTCTTGCTATTAAAATTAGTCACGGTTTGCAAACCGTGGTCTTTGCATGATTTCAATCATGCAGGTCAATATCAGGGATGCACGATAATTATCAGGCCGATATCAGCAATTATGACGTCATCCCGATAAAAGTATTGACAGCTCTGATAATAAAAAAAATATATATATTTTTTTTACTTTTTTCTTTTCATGTCAACATTCACACGCACTATATATGCTTATTTAGGATTTGACTTGATTCAACAACAAAGCAGTCGGGGCAAAGGCAAGCCAAAAACGGTCGAAAATGTGGTTATTTGAAGTTTGGATTTTTTTCTTCTCACAACTGAGGTAGGTAGATTACATTTTTAGAGACTAAAGTACCGAAAAAGGTACCGTTGGGTACCGGTATCGATTCACAGGTACCGGTACCGTATCGGTTCAAATGTGAACAGCATCCCTACTGACAAAGCACAATACCTGTTGGTTTTTAGTTGTTCAGGGAAACACATTGTTAATGACATTGACGGATTGTGAATTTTGTGATCGACTCAAATTATATTTATTTGGAAAAATAAATAGTCACTTTATTTGAAGAGTCAAAACTGTTCTCTTGGCTTTGTTTTGTTCATATAGTAACGCTCATGTCATGATAAATCTGGTTAGGTCAAAACTACAGGAATATACATAAAAAAAATTATAATTATAGTACAATAAATATATATATCGGTTATCGGTATCGACCTTGAGGAGCAGAAAGTTATTGGTATCGATATCGGGGTCAACAAATCAATATCGTGCACCCCTAGACAGAACAGTGATCCTTCTTATACTTTAATTCAACTGTAACTAGGGATGCTCGATATTGGCTTTTTTACCGATATACCGATATTGTCCAACTCTTAATTTCCAATACCAATATCAACCGATACCGATATATGCAGGGTTTCCCCCCCAAAAAACTGAATAATTTCAGGTAATTAACATTACATATGTCTTGTTGTGGAATTAACATAACATTATGCATACTTTTGACAATAAATAAAATCAGAATTTGTTCTTACTTGCCTGGGTAAATAAAAGTTGGTTATAGAAATGTAAAAAGAATAATTCATTTTTTTTTTACCGATATTTTCCTATATCACATTTGAATGCCAATATCGGCCGATAATATAGGCAACTGTAACCTTACCTTTATGAACTTCACAAGGGAGTCAATGGCTTCTCTGGCTGAGAGCTTTCCCGGTCTCTTGTTGCGTCCCTGAGGTGATGGTGGCAGGAGGTGGACAAGAAGCAAGAGGGAGGACATTTCACTGTCCCATGCTAAAAATACAAAAAATTAAATAAAAAAAATCAGAAATACATTTGACTAAAAGCTGTGTTTCCATTTGTTTAAAAAACAATTCACCCTTCCATTATTATATTCCTTTAATTCAAGCATACCATTGTTCAGTTCTATTGTGTCTGTTGTGGATTCAGCATTCTGAAGCAGGTCTTGAAGGTCGCCGGTCTGGGTGAGGCCACGGCTTTGTTCAAGGACTTTCTGCCTGCAGAAAGTAGGCCACTTCTCCAGGAACTTTGCAGAGATGTCATCACCAAACATCAGACTGAAATCCTGCTCAATCTGCAGACAAGATGGAATAAAACATGGTTGAAATTTTTTTGTCATACATTGTTAAATAGTAGGGCTGACCCCTATTAATCGATTAGTCGACTAATCGGTCGAAAGGGGCCGTAGTCGACTGGCCAACCTCTTAGTCGAATATAATATTATAAAAAAAAAAATATATATATATATATATATATTATAATTTTTTTCAAAAGAAAAGAGGCATAGAAGCGTGGCTAACGCTAATGGCAGGCATACCAGAGGCTAACTGCCTACGAAAACAGGCACAGAGGCACTGAAAGAGGATTTCATCAGTGGACCAATTGTATGCTTTTGCAGAGGACAAGAAGCCTTCAGTTGACTCCTTCAGACATTAAGCACCCCCCACAGCCCAAATGGAATGATAAAAAAAAAAAATATATACGTTTTTTTTTTTTTTTTAACAATCCTAGTCGACCATCCAAATCCTTAGTCAGGGACAGCCCTATTAAATAGGTTCACCCTATGACCAGGGATGTGATCTAAATTGTTTAAAAAGGTCATTTTTTATTTCAGTTAGACTTTAATGCAAGCCACATACCATTCCTGTGATGTCTAGGAATCGTGGAAAGGTGGTGAATATTTCAGAGGACTTGATTGGGTCATGCATCATTTCTTGGCGATGGGTGAAGGTCTGTTTCATCTTCTCCTTGATGATTGCTTCATCAGTTGTATGCTTCATCAGTGCACTGGCCTCACGAAACTGGGTGTCTGTGGTTAGCTGGTTTTCCTCAGAGAAGGGGGCTCTGTCGCCAGAACTTGGACCACCTGTAACAGTGTAGAAACCACACATACTGCTGCAATACTTTCCAGTGATATGCATTTACTATAATGATCCATCTTCACAGTTGCTAGATAAACAGTGGACTGGGACAATCAAAATTACATACCGATCAGTGGCTGAACATTACGGCTCTTCTTTTGTCCCTCTGATGCTATCTTTTGAAGTGATTTCACCCTCCATGCCAGAAACCCACTCCCATCTACTGGATTGTAATACTGCTCCTAAAACACAAGAAGTAAAGAGGAAAAAAAAAAAGTTATTTGGTTTAAATGGGCATGTGTAAATGTGTTTATTTCTCTCCTTAAAACTTAACACATGCCCTTCTCTGAAGAATTGCTAAAATCAAGGTCAACAGGTAGGACATCTGTGGTTCTTAAATTGTTGAGGTTAGGAGAAATGGTCAGCATACAGAAATGTTAACAAATATTTAGTTGAAATCGTACTCCGCACAGCCCTTTTAAGCAATTCCAGAGAAGTGAGGAGTAATGGGGTTGGTGTTTTATGTACCATGCATGTGATTGGATAATGTTATGCATAATGTTGTGTTAATTCCACGACAAGAGATATGTAGCCTAATGTTAATTACCTGAAATTATTCCTTTTGGGGGGGGGGGGGGGGGGGGGGGAACCCTGCATATATCGGTATCGGTTGATATCGGTATTGGAAATTAAAGAGTTGGACAATATCGGTATATCGGATATCGGTAAAAAAAAGCCAATATCGAACATCCCTAGAAATTATATAACAAGAATGACCTATAAACATAATAATTGTTAGACTAGAAGTCTTTATTTGTCATGCAGTTTTAACACACACGCAAGATGGGCGACCCACAGGAACACACACATGCACTGAGTCGCCGATGAAATGTCTCTCTGCACTTTTCCCTGATGTACTTACATATCCCAAATTGCCCTGGGGATCGGCCAGGTATGGGAATAAGGCAGTGATGCCCTTTGCGTAGTCTTCTTTAACACGCCTTGAAGGACTCGTCCTACAGTGCACACATACACAAGTATGAGATCCAAACAAAAGTATTGCTGTGCCAATGCCTTCTGCACAATCTATGTAAAGCGCTTTGGATAACCATTTATCATTTACCAATTCTGCAAAAAGGAGGATCTTAGTAAAAACCAAAAATGTGTATTGGGTGCGTAATGTTTAGATAACATAATTACCCATGCTCTTTTGCCATGTGCGCAACCAATATCTTCACCATGTCGCGTCTTCTGGTATCCGTTAGGGTTTTCGTCCGAGCATAATCGGCAATGATCCTCTCTCCTCCAGCTGTGTCCCTCAGAATCTTTTCAGTCATCTAAGCGGGAGTAAAAAGGGGGGGGGGGGGAGGACACACATGGATAGACAGTCATTTGGTGGCCAAGTATATTTAACCCTTTCACTGCCACACTAGTACCAGTATGTGGTATACAGTATGTGGTATACAGTATGTGGTACAGTATGTGATAGTAAAGGGTTAACCTTCTGTAGTGCGGCAGTGAAAGGGTTAACCTTCTGTAGTGCGGCAGTGAAAGGGTTAACCTGCTGTTGTGCGGCAGTGAAAGGGTTAAGGTGACAAATGTAAACCATGACCCCCCCCCCACCCCCATTTTCTCCCCAATTGTACTTGGCCATCCCCAATGCCCATGCTACCCCTTTATCAGAGTCACCATCTCCATTTCAAACAGTCATATGCAAAGCTTACCAGAGTGATACGAGTCAGGTCAGCACCGTTTCTTGGAGCAGGACTAGACTGCAAAATGATGGTGTCATCAGACTCCCCCTCATTGTCTGCACCAGAGCTGAGAACGGAGCTTTGGCTGCTGGAGTTGCTTGCAGAGGTCCTCACTGAATCTAACAATCATGTAGACATATAAGTGTGATTAGATAGGAATGTTTGTGACAAGTGTAATGTAAAAAGACCACATTAGATTAGGAAGGATCCACACGTTACATTGGGCATATATACAAAGATCATTTCAAAGTACAAAAATACACAGTACCTGTGTGACATTTTAGGTTAGCCAGGACACGTGTAGCCTTTTTACAACGCATCCGCGTTTCCGGCGCTCTGATTGGCCAGGTCATGTGACATGTGCGCCCAATAGCGTGTTTGCCCATTTCCGCGTCGAACAGCCTGCAAACTACCTGGCGTTCTATCGCCATGCTCTAAGACAAACTCTAACCTTAACCAACTTCGAAGAGTGCCCTTAACCAGTGTAGAAACTTGCCGTCCCACGATTGCCGCTCATGTCACATAACCTGGCCAATCAGAGCGAAAAAAACGGGAACCCGGAAATGTTGTAAAAAGGCTTCAAGCAGCCAGGACTGTATGGATGAGGCTATAAGGCTCCATGTTAGCAACTCACCTTCAGGATTTGAGTCTTGGGGTGAACAAATCTCCAACACACCCAGGTCTGGTTTTTTTAGAAGAAATTGAAACGCCTCGTCGTCGACTTCAGTGTTTGAGTCATCATAGACCTTTAAGTCCAAGGTACTAGGAATTTCAAATTTCTTGGCAACTATAGACAAAACAAGATTGCACAAGCTTATTGATAAATCTGTTGTGCAATTTATTTAATTTGTATTAATTAAAATGTCATAAAATGGGATATTAAAATAGCCACTGAAAATGTGATCATATGAGGAAGATTGACAGCCTTAATTGACATACTTAACACCGGTTCCTGACAGGCAGCGAGCGTGCGAACTGGAGACGAAATCGTGCGCGACACTGTCCTGATATGAGGCGGCGCGTGTCCGGGTGTGTCTGTGTGTGTGTTACCTGGAAGCACACAGGGGCAAAGCAGCCTGCGATTCTTGACCAATAAAAAGTGTTTAGGGGCGTGACTCGGCCGCGTAATCGCTCAACTAGAGACACAGCGAGCGAATATTTGAGGGGGGAACGACATCGCCGCTCAGTTTGCTGTCGCTCGCGGCAGGTCAGGATAGTCTGATTGAAACGAATACATTTTAATCATTTTCGCAATCACGCTCACTCGCGTCACTGCCTGTCAGGAAGGGGTGTAAGACATTGATTGGTTCACTCTATCCTAAATAAAATGGATTGTGCTTTGTACTGTAGGCCTACAGCTTAAATTAACATGCAGGGAAAGCCTAAACTGATACCCAGTATGTTGTTGCATAGGGCAGTGGTTCTCAAACATTTCATGTCAAGGACCCCCCAAATTGACAATTAGCCCACAGACCCCCCATTTGAAAAGATGTGCCATGGACCCCCATAAGACAATATTTGTACGGCTCTAGCAGTGATTCTCAACCATTTTAATTCCAAGGGCACCCATTTAATGGCATTTGTATCTTTGGGACCCCAATTTATATTGTAAAATCAATGTTAATTTAACTCTTGACGGTGTACAATGGACGTTGGGGTCCATTTGTACACAGTCAGAGTTACAGACCAATAAGGGTCCATTTGGTTCCTAACTATCAAGGCGGACGCCATTTTGAGAACCAACGGCACGCTGTGCAAAATGTTTCACTCACCACACTCCAAAAAAGTTGTGAAGGTCAATTGGCCCTCAAAACAGATGAATTTCTGCCGGTCAACGTGTTTAACACGTACAGCCTGCATCTGATGGCAAATAAATAATAACAGTTACTAAGATGATACATATAGGGCACAACAACTCATGCATTATGAGGAGTGTTACAATTAGAAAATATTACAAAAGCACCATACAGTAAATTTCGCTGAGTACATTTTACTCAAACTGAGTAAAACTTTACTCACGTCTTGGGCTCAAATTGACTCAGTTTGAGTAAAATTTACTCTGTGAAATTTACTGTGAGGATAGTTCCACAAGTTTCCATTATATTATACATGGAGGCAGAACACACAAATTAGTCAACCCAGTACAATGGTTCAAATAAACACTTGTTGAACCGAACAGTGCGTCAAATTAACTTGTTATGTCCATTTACCACTAGTAAAACAGTCAACCTACAGCACATTGCGGCAAATTTACGTGACTCTATTTAGAATAAAACACACGTTGTCTCTTCAGCAAAATCCGCCAACATGTAACATATAATTGTTCCATCTCCTGTACTATGTCTACTTGTCTTGTATGTTCTTAATACGTCAGTTTTTGTATGGATATAGTTATATCACTACTTTTAACAACAGCCTACAGGCATGGTCTACAGGTATGGTCTCAGGCCTATACAGGTATAGCCGCATGCAGGTGAAAATTAGCTTCTGGCTAACACTAGCTCATATACATTTTACATGAAAACCGACATGTTGATTAATGTGCACTGTCCCTGATAGCAATACTGTTGATAATTGAATACTCGTGTTGCACCGACGTACCTGTTCTTAAGTTATTGTCCATAAAACTGTAAAACGTTTATTTAATAGCGTGCGTGCTAGCAGCTAACATGCTAACATCGTGATAGATGGCTCTGTGGCTTAGCTGTAATGTACGGTGACTCTATTTAGAGTAAAACACACGTTGTCTCTGCCACCGTTTCAGCAAAAACCGCCAACATGTAACATAGAATTGTTCCATCTCCTGTACTATGTCTACTTGTCTTGTATGTTCTTAATAAGTCAGTTTTTGTATGGATATAGTTATATCACTACTTTTAACAACAGCCTACAGGCATGGTCTACAGGTATGGTCTCAGGCCTATACAGGTGGAAATTAGCTTCTGGCTATACACTAGCTCATATACATTTTACATGAAAACCGACATGTTGATTAATGTGCACTGTCCCTGATAGCAATACTGTTGATAATTGAATACTTGTCCATACAACTGTAAAACGTTTATTTAATAGCGTGCGTGCAAACGTATAGCAGCTAACATGCGAACATCGTGATAGATGGCTCTGTGGCTTAGCTGTAATGTTGCAAATTAGTTACACACATTGCTGTTTAATAAATTAACAAATAATAATAATAATCTTACCTTGTATTTGGCATCCAAGAGAAGGAAAATATCGCTGTATTGCGCTCTTGCTGCACCTGAGCTTGAAGCGAGGACTTGGCGAGAGAGAAAGATGGCGTCGGCACCTTTGGGAATTATATGGATAGTAGGCGTGACCAATGCTGTATTACTCCAATAGAAACTCTTCTGGAACTTTACTCTCACTCTATTGGCCACAGGCAATGATTATGCCCCAAATGGAGTAAATATGACTACTTGAGAGGAAAATAATAACTCCGTAATAATTACTCTGGGAAAATGACTCCCCAGTTTTTCCTGTGTAGCAAAAGTTCCAAAACATCTATTGTGTTTATATTTGTATGATCCACTATATAAACATAGTAATTATAATATCTACATACATGGCATTTGATTGGAGGCTAGTCTCAATTTGTCCCACAGCAACATTAAAATAGTTTGGATTTGTATATGTTGTTTATGTAACAAATGTACTTGAAAGTAACGCAATAGTTACTTTCTGAAGTAACTAGTTACTTTTATAATTTGTAACTGAGTAAGTAATTTAGTTACTTTTTGGAAGAAGTAACTAGTAACTGTAACTAGTTACTTTTTAAAAGTAACTTGCCCGACATCACAACGGAACATGTTTGAGTTCCATTTGAATAATTTAAATAATATGTTGACATTAAACATATAGAAATTTATAGAAATAAAGAATAATAAGACAATGAAATAAAGATAATAATTCATTTAAAAGCTATTTTAAAAAGGTACGTTTTGAGCAGTGCCAACCGAGTCTGCTGTCCTAACAGACTTGGGGTCTGTAGGGTAAGCACTTATTCCCTCCGCCCTGAACATTTATGGAGATGTATGGGCCTTTTAAGTCAGTGATAAAAGTGTCTTTCAAGGATAAGTGAGCTCCTGCACTGATTATTATAGTTCAATATTCAATATTTGATCACCAAAACCCCCCAAAAAGCATAAAAAGGCCCCTCCCCGCCCAAAAAGGGCCCCCAAAAATAGCACGGGCCCAGTGCCCTTTTCAGCCTTTGAGCACCTGCCCCTCTAAAGTCCTGTGCACGTCCCTGGGTTAGACAGTGTCTCAGGAGGTAGAGCGGTCATCGGGCAGCACGTCGAAGTGTCCTTGAGAAAGACACTTACCCCCTAACTGCTCCCGATGAGCAGGTTGCCCTCTTTTGCACCGTCGATGTGTGAGTGAATGTGAGGCACAAGTTTGGTTTTATCCAATGCAGTCCATTTTCAGCCTAAAGCAGAGACCTCTGGTTCTGTGTTCTCCTCCAGTTTGAGAGCCTAGTGAGGGCCTCTTGGAGAGCCTAGTGAGGGCCTCTTGGAGAGCCTAGTGAGGGCCTCTTGGAACCACGACGCCGGCCGGTCACTCGGTTGC
The DNA here is from genome assembly GCF_963971535.1 of Notolepis coatsorum. Lineage (NCBI taxonomy): Eukaryota > Metazoa > Chordata > Actinopteri > Aulopiformes > Paralepididae > Notolepis > Notolepis coatsorum. The sequence goes on along the minus strand of NC_140176.1, from coordinate 113,880 downwards.
TCCGTCACGTCAACAACCACTTTTGTCAAGCAGTGTTTGGGGGGTAACTTGTTACAAAGGTAACGCCGTTCCAGTAATATATGACTTTTATCAGTAACATATTTATCCTGTATTTTATTTTATTATTAATAATAATAAATAATAAATATGTCAGCCCTGAGTACACAGGCGACGGAAGAGATGATGCGAGTCAGCCTCTTGTCTGTGTCTGATTGGTTCGTTCTGACCCAGAGAAAGAGACAGTAACGGCCCAGGTGCTCCAGCCCTCGTTGACACAACCGTGGGGGCTTTGTGTTTCAAAGGTGCGTCGGTTGAACACGTTGTTTGCCGAACATCGAGTGTTAAAGACCGTTTTTTGAAAACAAACACGAGAGAACTTTCAAGTATGAGGCAAACCAGGCTGAAAACATTAACCCTTTCACTGCCACACGACAGAAGGTTAGCCCTTTGCTATCACACAACCGACGGGCGATGCTCCATCATTAGCATCATTAGCTCCGCATTTGCTAACCTTCTGTATTGTCACAGTGAAAGGGTTAACCGGCTGTCGTGTGGCAGTGAAAGGGTTTGCCGTGTCCAGGGAAGCAAGCCTTTTCATAATAACAGCATTCTTGTATAGTCCTCATATACTGTATCATTATGGGATGGACAAAATGTGTATCGAAACTGTCGCTATGAACGTTGTCTATATGGAGGGAATAGAATTACAGATCCATTGGAGATACCGATTTTGATGTGGTGTCATAATTAAACATAAAGGTGCTATATATAATATTGTATGTATTATGATCCAACTATGTCTAACTCTTTTGGTATAGACATCTCAATTAAATAAAGAAAGAAAATAATACAGATCAGGTAATCAGGTATCAGGTAATTATACCTCTATAACCTGGTCACAGCCATTAGTACATCAGCAGGTAAGTACAGTACATGCAAATAATTGTGAAGAAACAGTGTAACATAATATTCCTCTAAACACATAATCGCCACCTAATGTTCATTATGCCATGAAAACCAAGCTGGAGCAGCTATAACGTTTGCTTACACCTGCACGCACAATAACCATCGGACGTATTCCATCAATTGAACCACGTTCTCCACACAGCTAGCTAGGTGACCGCTAGCCAGCCTCCACATTTTCCTCATCTACGGACATCTGTCACAATTATACAATAAACGATCTATATCATTATGTCAGCATCCATATGCTTGCTTTACATACATTTTGTGAATGTTTTGAGTGCTTTGTACATACTACTGACCTGTTTGTGAACAGATCAAATAAGGAGACAGAAGATAGTTAGGCTGGTTCCATTGGCTTCCTGTCACTAATTTGTTTACAGTATAAATGATTGCAATTACCACACAGATGTGCACTTTAATAGTTGTCATACAGAAGTACAGAATACTTTTATACAAAATGCTTCTTACTGTTACGCTCCAGAGACTGTGCCAGACAAGATAAGTATGAAATAAAATAGTATAGCATGTAATAGAAGTAAAAATAGAAGTCACAGTGTTCAGTATAGACATATGTACAATGTTCGATGCAGAATAGAAGTAACTGAGTTACCATACAATATACAATATACTATGCAATGTACTAATATACAATATAGTGCAAAGCAGAAATGGGATGAGGTACAATTTAGGTACAATTTACAGTAAGGTGTACGAGTTGTAGTGCAAATCCTTTACCAATAAATATAAAGTGTGTTTAGGTGATCTAAAGTGTGGAGAGTGGGTGCTGCAGTGTGTTGTTTGTTTAAAGTGAGTGTGCGCGTGTGGATGTGTGTGCTGTGTGCATTTGATGGTTGTTGCATAGTGTTTATTGTTCGTTGAGCAGCCTGATGGCCTGGGGATAGAAGCTTCTTCTGAGTCTTTCTGTGCTCGCCATGAGACTCCGGTATCGCTTGCCTGACCACAGCAGTTCAAAGAGGCAGTTGTTTGGGTGGCTGGAGTCCTTGATGATTCCCTTAGCCTTACCCCTGCACCGCTAAATGTTCTGGAGGGTGGGAAGCACCCCTCCAATTGTGCGTTCGGCTGAACGTGCCACTCTCTGTAGTCTGCTACGGTCTTGTATCACAGTATCAAGCTGCTATGTACGGTAATAGACACTTAAGCATCGGGGAAAATGGGGCTAGAGTCTTTATTTTCTTTGACGATTGCATACCCAAAGTAATTTGCAATGTATTATACTTTATACTTATAGCACATGCATGCACATGCACATGCACATAGCACATCCTTACCTCCATCTCGAAAGTCATGGAAAAAATTGTATACGAACAGGTCGAAAAATACCTTGCGGAAAAAAATCTAATCTACGAATTCCAATCTGGCTTCAGAACATCCCACTCCACTGACACATGCCTTCTCTATTTAAACGACCACATCAAACAAGAGGTGGACGCGGGCAAATACTGCGGCATGGTCATGCTGGACCTACAAAAGGCCTTCGACACTGTCAATCACACCATTCTGATTGACAAGCTAAAAGCAATTGGTTTTGATAGTCTATCAGTGAGCTGGATGCAATCCTACCTGGAGGGGAGAGAGCAGATGGTGGAGGTAAACGGTACCCTATCCCCCCCCCCTCACAGTAAGCTGTGGTGTTCCACAAGGAAGCATACTAGGTCTGCTACTGTTCCTAATTTATGCAAATGACATGTCGTCAGCTTGTGACTGCAACTTGTTCCTGTTTGCGGACGACTCAGCCCTGCTGGTCTCTGACAAGAACAAGTTACAGGTTGAAAAAACCCTCAGCTCGGAACTAGGCAAAATCTGCATATGGCTCGCTGATAACAAACTATCATTACACATGGGCAAAACAGAGTCCATTCTCTTTGGTTCAAATAACAAACTCAGCAAGTTTCTCAGTTACAGTGGGTGACAATATTGTCACAAGGAAAGAAGATATTACCTACCTGGGTTCCATCCTAGAGGCAAATCTTTCCTGTGACAAAATGGCATCCAATGTAATAAAAAAAGTCAACCAACGAACTCGATTCTTGTACCGGATCTCCTCACTGGTAAACAAGAATACCCTGAAGACTCTGGCAGGAGCACTCATTCAAGGGTACTACGACTATGCTTGCACCTCATGGTACCAAAGCACCTCAAAGGCGCTAAAAACAAAATTACAAACATCTCAAAACAAACTGGTCAGACTACTGCTTGACCTTACTCCTAGAACCCACCTCACCCCTGCCCACTTTGACAACCTAGGATGGCTTAGAGTAGACGACAGAGTACAGCAACTTGCAATGGGCCTGGTCTACAAGATACACTACACGACCAAGGTACCCATGTACATGTCAAAATACTTCCCAAAGGTCAGTGAATACCACGATCACAACACCAGAGGGAGCTCCACAAATCATGTTAAACCCAGATTCGGCTCAAACAAGGGACTAAACACGTTTCGCAATTATGCCACATCAATGTGGAACGCCCTACCCAAAGCTGTAAAGGAATGTGAATCACTACCCACTTTCAAAAACACTCTCAAAAAACACCTAAGGGAGACTGCAACTCGAAACTGGCCCCTGTAAATGTCCAAACACAACCCCCTCCAATGTACAGTAAATTACCAAGTATGGTCTTGTCAATATTCCAATGTACAGTTTTGTTTGTACAGTTGTACAGTGTCCCCCACCCACCCCTCCTACCCAACCCCCCCCCCACCCAACCACCTCCAATGTACAGTACCCCCCACCCCCACCTACCCAATCCAATGTACAGTTTCTACGTCAAATGTATATACTCTTTTTTCTGGACTCTTTTTGTATCACAAACAGTACTGTATTTGCAAATCTGGTATGTCATAAATGTATAGATATAGCAGTACTGTCTATCTGTATGTCATGTATGTCATATATGTTACGATGAATTGAAAATGGGGGACCCTGATGTAAACAAGACGAAAGTCTTTCTCTGGTCTGCATCCCCTTAACAATTGTATGTATTGAGCTGTACTGTACTGTACCCATTCTGCAATCTGTTAATAAAGTTTTCAATCAATCAATCAATCAATGAGCCAGGGCCCTATTCCCTGTACCTGGTTCAACTAAGTCGATCAAAAGTCCCATTATCCAGATTCAATTAACCCGATGTTTGAATCCAGGCTTTCCCTGTTCCTCGAACGCTGATTCAGTCTCGTTAATTCAAACCAGACTTGATACTCAGGATAATTGCGCGTGGCCGCCTCACCTGAAAAGACAGCAGGTGTCGGTCGCAGAAATCCTGATTTTCTAACGGCATTGATTGATTGATTTAAAACTTTATTAACAAGATTGCAGAATGGGTACAATACAGTACGGCTCAATAGCCTCGCCGACAAGTTAAATGCATAATCTATAGGCTAATGTTAAGTCCCTCATTACCCCAATCAATCAGATTATATTTCTTTAAATGTGCCTGCTGCTGGCAGTAGGCTTAATGGAATGAATAATCAAATGAGATCTTGCTAGCGAAAATAATTAGTTCAACTATTTCACAATAAGGATAAAAACTAGCCCAAATAGTATATCTAATTGATACAAATTATATTATGAGGATATGATGATGGATGAGGGGATGGAGTCCAGCAAAGGTAGCAACGCCGTCATAAGCTACCTGCACCACTTCTTCACAGACCATGGTCTTGGGGAGACAGATGTTGACCTTCACTGTGACAACTGCAGTGGCCAAAACAAGAACAAGTACATGTTGTGGTACTTAGAGTGGCGAGCGCTACATGGTCTTCACCATCGTGTCAATCTCCACCTGCTGATTGTAGGCCACACAAGGTTTTCCCCGGACTGCTTCTTTGGGCTTCTCAAGCAGCGTTTCAGAAAGACCAAGGTGAACACTCTTGATGAGATTGCAGCAGTCGTAAGGGACAGCTCAGTGGCTGGAATCAACATACCACAGCTAGTGGGAAAGGAAGATGGCACTGTAATCGTGCAGTCCTACAACTGGCAGGAACATCTGGGGCCTTACTTCAAGCCACTGCCACAGATCAAGCAGTACCAGCACTTTAGGTGGGTGTGGTCACTGTGTGTTGTGTATTTACTGTCATTAATTATTCACACTTTAGTGCAAAGAATGTCATTGGCAAATGATACAAATGCATTGATATTGTTATGTGCCCTGTACTAACGTTTCACTTTATTATTGCTGCTTTGATTCCAAGGAACCTGGGCCCTCATTCATCAACGTGTCTTACGCACAGATATGTGCTTAACCTGTGCGTACGACCATTTCTAAGCAAAGAGTGGGATTCATCAATTTCAACTTGAACTTGACTTCGTGCTTATGTGTACGCACAGCTCGGAGCACACTTAGCTGACGCCCAGTGGTAGAATATATTATTACAACAAGGAAATGAGCTTCTGTGCATTAGTTTCAACACTGGCATGTTCTGTATGAACCGTAATTCATTATAGTTCATTGTAAAATAGCAACAGTAGTGTAATTATGGTCAAAACCCTATAAATAGCATTTGGAATAATATATCTTTCTCTCAGAATGAATGCAGCATGGTTTATATAGCGTTATCGGAATATACGGGGTGTACTGACTGACTGCGCTCCACGTAGCTCAACTCGTTATTATTTTGCGCACAGACCGCAGAAACACGGGAACGTTTTGATTATATTTAAAAGGCTTTACGTTAAACGAAACAAGTGGAATTCCGAAGCTGTAAGCAGAATACAAGTCATATGAACACCCACGATATAGTGTTCTTCCCCCTTTTTACTGTATAAGAAAGAATAAAAAACGCATTGCAATGACACCAGATAGTGGACAGACTATGTAAATATGATGATGGGATTCAAGTTCGCGTTTTTGTTGATCATAGGCATGCTGTCAGAGTATGATATCTTAATCAAACATTCTAGAACATTTGTCGTCACAGATCATGTCATAATAGAACATAGGCTATGGCATGGTCCATCGTGATATTGTGTAGACTGTTATTACTGTACCGGTACCACCCATTGTGACAACAGCCTTGTGAGTCCCGCACACAAACATGATGGAATTCAAGTTCATGTATTGAAAGGCAGGCTACATCATACATGCAGTGAGATTCATTGTTCTTGTATATGCTCTCGTATTATTGTTTATATAGGCTACCCAATACTGACATCAAAATAGATTGTAGTATGCCTCTAGAAATCATATGCAGCAGGTAGAAAATTTACGGAAGATCCATCGCGATTTGGAATAAAATTGAGGAGAACTTTAATCCCTGGGTATTAATCAAACAACACGGGAAAAGGCAGTCATATTCCAGCACGGTCTTTATTAGTGTTTGCGCTGCCCAGGCAGCAATGGTTAATAGATATCATATCCGACATCACCGTAAGTGTACACGTCTGTCAGCCTGTCTCATAACACGCTTCCCTCGGCTTAGTCCATTTTTCCACATTTCATGGGGGTATTCCATTACCGTATATGGTTAATCGGGGCGGTTCTGGTATGCAAATACTTAAAACAGTGCACGAGCTCAAACGTAGGATCAAAGTCATATTCATCATGACAGGTGTGCGTAGAACCTGCGTACGCACGTGTGGTGAATCCCGTTTTTTCTGTGCGTGCACTGATTCTACATTCTGTGCTTATGTGTGGAAATAGAACATTTTCTACGCCACGTTGATGAATGAGGGCCCTGGTGTGGTTGTGGCAAAGATGTCTATTGATGGCGCTGAAACCAGATTCCAGCTGCTCCGTGACGTCCGTGTCCTGCCGCCTATAGATGGACTTCCTGTGCTGCCACCACCGGGACTGGACTCTGCAAGACAACACTATCTGTTCCACAAGATCAGAGAGTTCTGTGATGAAGAAGCCCAAGACATCACATGCCCAGCACCAGCCAAAGTATCCAGCAGCGGTTCAAAAAGCCCACGGTGATCACTCTGGAGAGGCCATCAGAACATTGAACATTGAACATTGAACATTGACATTAGCATGTCTATTTTTCTCGTGTTATTTTAAATGATAATAAAATCTTGAAACTTGATTTGTCTTGTTTATTATCAGGGTCCCCCATTTTATTAAAACGAATATAGTACATTATAGTAGAGTATAGTAGCATAGTATAGTATATTATAGTATAGCAGATAGTATTTATTTAGTATTTTATTTTGATGTAGCCTTTCCTTCAGCCAATACCTTGACCCCCAACATTACATGGCTTATGTGAAGCTTCCAACAAATAAACATAACAAAAGAGCAAGGTGTTAACCCCATAGAGTGAGGGGGGCCATGGAATACAATGCATTCTGGGTAGGGTTGTAGTTGATTAACTCACAGGTGTGAACCTCTCCACAAAGTTTGAAGGCCATTCATCTCTGAATGCGTTTACTGATATCACCATGATTCATAGGATGTAGCTTGAAAAATATCCCACCAAAATGTTGAAGTGATGGCTTATTTTTAAGGTATGAATCTGTACTTTCACAATATGTAATTTCACAATTGCCTCAACAAGTCCCTCCTATCCACGGCTAGGCACAATTATCTGTACTGTATGTGCTTAGGTATTATGTACTATATAAATGCATGGTTTCCAAAGAGAGGCTTGGAGGGAGGCTTGCAGTTACACTATTAATCAGGTTTTAATCTGTTTCGGACATCATCCATACATGCATTGAATTGATTAACCTTTGGTTTATACCAGTGACACCTCATGTTCATCATCATATAACAGTGCTTAAAAAGATAAATGCATTTTCTCAAATTCATTCATCAAAAACGTCAAAGGCTCATTCAATCTATCAAGTCACGTCACGTCATCAAATCCATCAAACAGTGCATCTCCTCATATATTTTAAACCCAGTTACAATATCACAATAACGTGTGACACTGTCACAGTGACAGTGATACAATTAAACAATCCACAGATTCAGATTCCTCATAATTCATATCCACAATCCACACATAGACGCTTCAATGTATGCTTGAACACAAACACAAACACAATCCGGGCGCTCCGTTAACACTTTAACTGCCAGAAGACGAGTTTAGGCGTCCTTCCCCGCCATGCTCAAGTTGCCGAAGACGCCGTAACTCGTCTTTGATATCAATATTTCAAAAATCTGTGATCGGATTCATATTTTCCATCCGCTGGCCTGAGACCCACCAAAAAGCCCCACTGAACCCTCTAGCAGTTCAAGAGCGCCATCTGGTGGCCGATCGGCGCAATCGCAAAACAGGAAGTTACTTGGACGATGTGCTGTTCACCCATATTACTTCCGGGCACTGGGTATAGGTTCCGGCACTCTAGCTCGTCACAATACATAGCTGTTACGACCCCTGTGAGTCTAAGGGTAAAGGGCTGTAACATAACAGTTGGTTGATAGAAATGATGGACCAGGTTTGTAAACAACAATGATATTTATTGAAAGATGCAAAGGAAGCACATGTAGCTCAGGGGTGAGCCCAGGCCAAAACAACAAACAAACACCACTATACTCCAAATAAACACAATCTAATCTATGGTAAAAGAGATTACAGTACCTAAACTACTCTTACCTAACCAAAACAGGAGAAAACAATGTCCAAAGGAAATGGCAGCTCACCCCATCTGTGCTTCCTGAGAAAGAGAGAAAAACACATTAATTATACAGAAACAAAGGCAGAATATATACAAAAACAAACTATAACTTAACAATGCTCTCTCTGTGGCCATACACACATAAGGAAATTCCTACTAAGAACAAAAGGCCAATAAACGAAATGTAATACTGTCAAAGTTTACAGGTTTACCAAAATCACCACAGTACTAGCCTCATGCCAGAGAGAGAGAAAGACTGAAGGGAGAAAGCCATGTTTTAACAGGTGTGGGGTGATCCATGATTGGGGGGTGTGGTTTGAGTGTTGGAGTCTGGAAAGCCAACCACCAATCACTGCTGTGTTGCAATAATGGAAGGATTGGCCTGGCAGGGACCAATGGGGAAGGGAACAATGGCTGGAGGGAGGAAACAAAATGGAGAACACACACACATGGAGACACACACTGGGGAATATATACATTGGGATGTAACACCCCCATACATAAGACAAAAAACATGCCTACATAAACTACCAACTAAACATGTTTTTTTTTTCTTCTTTAACAACGAGATAACATCCCCGAGATAACATGCACTCCAAAACAAAGAGCTATGAAAAAACTAGCAGCAACATAAAACGAGTCCACAGCAACATAGACCGAGTAGACAGAAAAAATAGATCAAGTCGACAGCAATATACAGTAGAACGAGTCGACAGCAAAATAGAACAAGTCGACAGCAATATAGATTTCAACTACGAGACAGAGCATCCGCCAACACATTATCAGACCCCTTCTTATGCTTTATGCTGAGGTTATAATTTTGCACTATGAGCGCCCAACGCATGAGGCGCTGATTGTGGTTGTACATCCGCGACAGAAAAACCAATGGGTTGTGGTCGGTGTATACTACCACTGGTAATACGCTCGAACCGACATACACCTCAAAATGTTGCAACGCATACAACATAGCCAAAGTCTCCTTTTCAATAGTGGAATAGTTTAGTTGATGTTTGTTAAATTTCCAGGAGAAATAACAAACCGGATGACTGACACCATCGTGATCTTCCTGTAATAACACCCCTCCAGCTCCCACCCCGCTGGCATCCACCTCCAGCTGGAACGGCAGGGAGAAATCTGGAGCAGAGAGAACAGGGGAACTGCATAAGAGAGCTTTAACACTATCAAATGCATTTTGACAATCAGCTGTCCAAATGAATGGTTTGGACGGGCTACACAGGCTAGTGAGAGAAGTGACGACAGAAGAAAAGTTCCGGCAAAAACCACGGTAATACCCAGCCATCCCAAGGAATCTACGCAATTCCCGCCTAGTAGTAGGCACTGGAAAAGTTGTGATTGCAGATATTTTTGCATCCACCGGACGCACTTGGCCTTGTCCTACCTGCTTACCAAGATAGGTAACCGTAGCCTTGCCGAACTCACACTTGGCAAGGTTAAGGGTCAGGGAGGCTCCAGCTAAGCGGTCAAAGACAGTTTGCAAGGTTGTCATGTGGTCACGCCAGTTGGTCGAATAGACAACCAGGTCATCGAGATAGGCATTACAATTTGGAACACCAGCCAGGACTAGGGTCACCAGTCGCTGGAAAGTGGCCGGGGCATTACGCATTCCAAAAGGCATTACAGTATATTGCAAAAAATTGTCAGGAGTAACAAACGCAGAGATTTCCGAGGCACGGGGGGTCAAAGGGACCTGCCAGTAACCCTTTAACAAATCTAGTTTGCTAACATAGGTGGCAGATCCAAGGTTGTCAATACAATCTTCCATGCGGGGCAGTGGGAAGGAATCAGGCACGGTGACAGCATTTACCTTTCGGAAATCAGTACAAAATCTAGGAGTTCCATCCGATTTGGGAGCTAACAAGCAAGGTGAACTCCAGGGACTGCAACTTGGCTTGGCTAAACCATGTTTTAACAAATAGTCAACCTCCTGTTGCATCATGGCCCTCTTGGTGATGTTAACACGGTATGCATGTTGCTTGATAGGCACAGCATTGTTAACTTTAATATCATGGGCCAATACAGAAGTACAGGAGGGAACATCACCAAACAGAGCCATGTAGGCCTGAATCAAATTTGTGATGTCCTCTCGCTGCTCCTCAGGTAAGTGTGCTAAGTGAGTGGGCAGGTTCAATAACATCTCAGTGTTGGACAATCTAGCACCCTGATGGGCTGCATTGCGCAACTCCAAGCCATCTACGTCCTCACCACTAACGTCAGGAGAGTCCGGAACTATTGGAGTTGAGGCAACAGCAGAGACGGCCAGTCCGGCTGTCTGGTCTGAGGTCTTCACCTGCACACTATCTCTGGAAAAATATGGTTTAAGCATATTGATGTGGCAAACACGAGAGTGACGTTTACGATCAGGGGTGCGAACCACATAGTCTGTATCACTTATCTTCTTGTCTATTGCATACGGTCCGGAAAAACGAGCGGAAAGAGCAGAACCAAGGATAGGTAACAGGACTAGAACCTTATCACCTGGCTGGAAAGATCGAGAAACAGCTTTCTCGTCATAGTGCCGTTTCATAGTTCTCTGGGAAGAAGAGAGCGCTTCTTTTGCGAGAGAGCACGTCTGATGCAGTCGCTCTCGAAACTGGCTAACAAAATCTAGCACATTAGCGGGTGTGCTGGCACCCTTTGACATGAACCGTTCTTTAAGAACTTTCAGAGGCCCTCTAACAGTGTGCCCAAAAACCAGCTCAGCAGGACTGAAACCAAGAGACTCCTGTATGGTCTCTCGCGCAGCAAATAGAACAAGGGGGACACCCTCATCCCAATCTTTCTCTGTGTCTAAGCAATATTTACGCAGCATGGACTTTAAGGTCTGATGCCAACGTTCTAGAGCCCCCTGAGTTTCAGGGTGGTAGGCACTGGACACTATATGTCGGATACCCAGGGACTGTAACACTTGCTCAAATAACCTAGACAGGAAGTTGGTGCCTTGGTCCGTTTGTACTACCTTAGGCAGTCCAAACGTGGAGAAGAACTTCGTCAAAGCCTTAATTATTACAGGCGCTGTAATTCTGCGAAGAGGGATAGCCTCAGGGAAACGGGTGGCGGTACACATTATTGTCAACAAAAACTGATTGCCGGCTTTGGTCCTTGGCAACGGACCAACACAGTCAACTATGACATGTTCAAATGGCTCACCGACCGCTGGTATAGGACAGAGGGGAGCAGGTGGAATTACCTGGTTTGGCTTTCCGGTGATCTGACAAGTACTACAGGTACGACAGTACTGTGCTACATCGGACTTCAAACCGGGCCAAAAGAAATGTTGAAGTATTCTGTTGTACGTTTTAGTGACTCCCAAGTGTCCAGACCAAGGGTGGTCATGGGCCAAGAACAGTACATGCTGACGATAAACTGCAGGGACAACAATCTGATAAACAGTGCTCCAGTCTGGTACCTGATCTGGTAGCCCTATCTCCGATTGTGCATGCTCTGCCAGTCTAGTACCATGGGACCTCCATGTACGCATCAAAACTCCTTCATCCACAAAATAAGAATGCAACTCTCTCCTCTGTTCTGTTTCAAGAGAAGAGAAACATTTTGCAAGAGAAGGGTCAGCCTTCTGGGCAGTAATTAGCATTTCACGAGTAACGGGTAACTTCAATGCGTCGGAACTAGTTACAGTTGTCTGTGGGGGTACCTTACTATGAGTCGGTGGTTTGTCAGCGGTATCAGAAGTTGGAGCCAGCAACTCCTCCCTGACAAAAGCTGAAGCAAAAACAGAGTCAGACAAATTAATTTCATCACCTCTCTTTTTCAATTGAGCCCGAGTGACAACACTTGCAGAAAAAACTTCAGGGAAGTTCTGTGACAAGTCATCAGGCAGAGAATCTGTGTCTGGGTGATCCAACACTTCCAGCACAGCGTTCACCTGTCCTCCAGCTAAATCATTTCCCATGATAAAGGAAATGCCTTTAACTGGCAAGGAAGGTCTCACCCCTATTTTAAAGAAACCAGTGACCAAATCAGATTGTACATGAATACAGTGTAACGGGGCTGGCACGAAACCCATCTCAATACCTTGAACCAGGACACTAGAACCACAGGAAGATTTCTCAGACAGAGGTAGTACATCAGAGAGGATAAAGGATTGTGAGGCTCCAGTATCTCGTAAGATCTGAACTGTACACTGATCTTTTGGATCCCCTGTCAAGGAAACTAAACCCTTGGAAGTAAATGGCCTGAAACAAGGATCGAGAACATCCTGATCATTGTGCATCTGTTGATCGGAATCAGGTGCCATTTTAATCAGACCAACCCCTTTGGGTTGTCTAAAGTTCTGAGAGGACGGTTGCTGCTTACGTTTCAATGTTAAACAGTCAGAAATAACATGACCAGATTTATGACAGTAGTAACATGTCCGCTCCTCTTTTGAGCGTGGAGGTGACATTTTTGGTCGGGGGTGTGTGAATTCTGAATGGTTGGGGACGGAAGGTCTCTGAGAGAAATCATGGGGGAGAAACGAGTCACGCCTATCTACAAACACAGTTTTATGGGTTAGCGCAAACTCATCAGCTAATACAGCAGCTTGCTGCAGAGTGGACACTTTCTGCTCACTCAGGTAAATTACAATACGCTCTGGCAAACGATTCTTAAACTCTTCTAATAGAATGAGTTCTCTGAGAGAGTTAAGATCTGAGGCCTTGCTTGCTGCACACCATTTATCAAAGAGAGTTCCCTTCTCTCTAGCAAACTCTACAAAGGTCTGGTTGACAGCTCTCTTGTGACTGCGAAACCTCTGCCTATAAGCTTCGGGCACAAGCTCATATGCACGAAGGATGGCAGCCTTCACAGTATCATACAATAGACTATCTTCTAGGGAAAGTGTTGAACAAACCTCTTGGGCTTTACCAGTCAATTTGCATTGAAGCAACAAAGGCCAGACCTCTCTTGGCCAGCGCAATGAAGCAGCAATACGCTCAAACACATTAAAATAAGTATCAACTTCGGTCTCTCGGAACGGAGGCACCAAAGCAATGTGTTTACTTATATCAAAAGTGTGTGATGAATAAGCTGTGGAGGAGGACATACCCGGGCCTTGTGGAGGAGTCGGTGTAGCAGAGTTGGATCCACTCCTTAGGACTTCCAGCTCCAACCTCCGCAGTCTGAGCTCTTTTTCCACTTCATGCTCAAGCTCCAACCTACGAATGTTAACAGCCCTTTCATTTTCTGCCTCAAGCTCCATTCTACGAAGCCGATACTCCGCCTCACGTGCTTGTGCCTTCTCCTGAGCCTCCATCTGGAGACGTGCTATTCTAACCTTGACCTGGGCCCCTTCTCGAGACCCAGTTGACACAGGAGAGGTCAAGTGAAAATGTGGCAATGTGACGTTCACACCTGCCTTTTCAGCACCATGGGCTTGCTCCTCAGAAGGCTGTGCTTCCGTAGGTTCACCAGGAGGACTTGCATGTTCATCAGAGACCGCAGGTAAAACAAGCGTCCCCTGCTCCAACAGCTTATCTACCACAAGACACCTGATATCCTGCTTAAGATGCTTTTGTTGAACCGAGAGTTTAAAATGTGTGGCAATCTCCACTAAGTCTGCCTTGCGGCAGCTATCTAGCGCTTCCCAAGTAGGATTGCTCAAGAATTTCCCCAGATCAAAAGTACTAACTGCCATTTTTTTTTTTACACAAATGCCATTTTTACACAAAGTAATTAATAACTATACAAGTGTAAACAAACACAGTTCACCAAATCCATCAACCAACAATTGAACACGGGTTACAAAATCCAGGCAGAGCCCCCATTTATGTTACGACCCCTGTGAGTCTAAGGGTAAAGGGCTGTAACATAACAGTTGGTTGATAGAAATGATGGACCAGGTTTGTAAACAACAATGATATTTATTGAAAGATGCAAAGGAAGCACATGTAGCTCAGGGGTGAGCCCAGGCCAAAACAACAAACAAACACCACTATACTCCAAATAAACACAATCTAATCTATGGTAAAAGAGATTACAGTACCTAAACTACTCTTACCTAACCAAAACAGGAGAAAACAATGTCCAAAGGAAATGGCAGCTCACCCCATCTGTGCTTCCTGAGAAAGAGAGAAAAACACATTAATTATACAGAAACAAAGGCAGAATATATACAAAAACAAACTATAACTTAACAATGCTCTCTCTGTGGCCATACACACATAAGGAAATTCCTACTAAGAACAAAAGGCCAATAAACGAAATGTAATACTGTCAAAGTTTACAGGTTTACCAAAATCACCACAGTACTAGCCTCATGCCAGAGAGAGAGAAAGACTGAAGGGAGAAAGCCATGTTTTAACAGGTGTGGGGTGATCCATGATTGGGGGGTGTGGATTGAGTGTTGGAGTCTGGAAAGCCAACCACCAATCACTGCTGTGTTGCAATAATGGAAGGATTGGCCTGGCAGGGACCAATGGGGAAGGGAACAATGGCTGGAGGGAGGAAACAAAATGGAGAACACACACACATGGAGACACACACTGGGGAATATATACATTGGGATGTAACAATAGCGATCCGTTGCCAATAACTCGATAAACAACATGATTTGGACGTATATACTATTATACAAGCTGGAAATGGACCGGATATTTCTACATCCCATAATAGGAAAATGTCTGTTCCACGCTCATCGCCCAATGGCGCAAGGAAGATACGGTAAGATTCAGCGTTATTTTTCAATGTCTCCTATACTAACTGATCTGATGAACATATGACCCACACTAGATGAATGGTATAATGTTGCCCACGGAATTATAAACGCCCCCTCACCCATCCGGTCAACATCAGATGACGTGTAGTAACTTCTAGAACCATGTCTAGTTGGAATTTTTTATATCGCGCCGATTGCCATCAAACTGTATTTCATCATCAATATAATGCATTTGGGGCTATAGATCACGTTCTGGAGAAAGCTGCAGAAAGAGATGAAAACATACTTATACATTAGACCATACTTTAGAATGAAAAAGTTTAACGTTGCTTCACCCTGAACAATACATATAGGACTTTGAATGGGCCCTAATAATGGCAATCTAGCAATAGGATTTAAAAAGTTATAGCCCTGCAAAGAAGGGGAACTTCTCCATAGACAAATAGAGCTGGCAACCCATGCATGGTCATGAATTTAACCTCCGGCAGTTAAAGTGTTAAGCAAATACACAGCGAAGAATATGAAACTAATCAGAGCCAAACGCCCGGTTTCATTCATTAAAAATATCCCTGTGGGATTCACATTTGCAATGATCCGTTTAGTCCGTTATTAAAATAACTGTGTGTGTCGCGATCGCGAGCACCGTATCCGTATAACTATTATATAGGACAAAGTAAATTCATAGGCTGAATATGATTTATTATCAGCATTTTAGGTCTATTATTTTACATTTCAAAAGCCCCCTCTAGAAAAACGAAGCACAAAAACATAATTCAGAATGGTATAATGGGATCTAGACTGTGAGAATTATTTCAGGAAGCGAGCTGGGATTTCTTTGCGAGGGCGTGGCCATGCAGGTTATCCAGCTAACTGAACTAAACCCTGCACTGGAGCAGGTTCAAACATTCTGATCTGTTGCCATAGCGACTTAGACAATCCGACATCGGGGAACGGAAATGTCTGGCTTAAGTCAAGCTATGCTGAAAATTATCCGGCTAACTCAGTTAGACAGGTACGAGGAACAGGGCCCAGGTCTCTTTCGGAAGGTACAGTAACATTCTGAAGTGTCGTACACAATAAAGAAACTCAACTTTGAGTGCTAATGAAATAGAGAAACAGAGGTTTGAACACACTGACTGAGGTCAAAGTTTTGTTTACTCAAATAATTTTTTTACTGGTTGCCAGATGCCTGTTTTTAAGTTCCAGTTGATGAGAGGTAGGAGCTCAAATCATAATGGTTCCATAGCCTGAAGTTGTATGTAGTACAGGTCCAAAGTTTATAAAAATACCATGGAAAATGAATGTTTTACAAAGGTTTTTGTAATGTGTGTGTAACCGATGGATTACGCTTGCGTTGTGTTCTTGTGTGCGTGTGGCGACATTAACCAGGCAGGAGGCAATACTGGGTCTCCGGCTCTTTACTGGCATCTAGGGCTGTCCCCGACTAAGGATTTGGATGGTCGACTAGGATTGGCCAAAATTTGCCGTTAGTCGACTATTGGTTGACTTAAAAAAAAAAAAAAAAAAAAAAAAAGTATAATATTTTTAATTTTTTTATTATTATTTTTATTTTAATTTTTTTATCATTCCATTTGGGCTGTGGGGGGTGCTTAATGTCTGAAGGAGTCGACTGCTTCTTGTCCTCTGCAAAAGCATGCAATTGGTCCACTGATGGATACATCTTGATATTTGTCTAGTATAGTGTGTTCATTAGATGGGTGAAATCCTCTTTCAGTGCCTCTGTGCCTGTTTTCGTAGGCAGTTAGCCTCTGGTATGTGTGCCATTAGCGTTAGCCACGCTTATATGCCTCTTTTCTTTTGAAAAATTATTATATTCGACTAAGAGGTTGGCCAGTCGACTACGGCCCCTTTCGACCGATTAGTCGACTAATCGATTAATAGGGGTCAGCCCTACTGGCATCTGTGTGACATAGATCCAACATACAAAGGTGTTAGATTTGGTGTGCAGTGGCTTCTTTTCACCTTCTAACAAAACATAGGAATGACAAAACGTCAGCTGTGTGTGTGAATACACGTAATGAGAAAACACGCGAACATAACAATGAGTTATGCTAGGTACCAAATTATACATTATCAAGACTAGACTAATATAGAATGGGTTCGTGATCTTGGATCTGAACAGGATGTACACAGGATGAGTAGAATATTTAACTGAACATGTAGCCATAAGTAGATAATGTTTAAAGCACAAATTACGACTTTTATCAATGTTTATCAGGCGGAGATTAACCAACGTGGCTCACCTCAATTGCATCCAGAATAACTGTGCGTGAGCAGGCACCCCGACCGAACTGTAGGAGTCGCTGTTTACAACGACCCGGACCCACCCCGCCAGCTTCTCCCACCCTCTAATACTGCCAATTGTATTAGTGTGAACGGCCAGCCAAGCTGGTGACAACGCCGGAGCTGTGAGCTGGATTCGAACGGGCGAATCCAGCGTCTCCGGTGTTGGTGACGAATGCAATCGCCGCTACGCCACCTGACCGCCCTGCAAATTCAACTTTCAAACAATGTATTGGTTGATGGGTGAAAACGCAGCCCGGAGCCCACAGACGAAGGCTGCGACGTGCGCACAAGTGAGGGACGGCCTGCCGTGGGGCCGTCCGATGCTTAACCTCTTAAACCCGAGCCATATTTTCAGAAAATCCGCCTAAAAATCCGCCTAAAAAAGTAAATTTAAGATTGCTCCACACCTACAAGGTCTCTCTTTATGAACTTAAACTCCCCGATCTAGTCACTCTTAATTAACTTAAACTCCACGATCTAGTCACTCTTAATTAACCCACAATGACATCATGCCATAAATCCATCTCTACAGAATGTATGAAGTAATGTTGAATTTTCTTTTCAAATGTAGCCAAGAGTAAAGACCCTAACCCTGTCAAAACAGCACTCAAAGTGTATATTTTCAGCATTACGTTTGTTTACCAATGATTTTAACTGTTATCAGTGAAATATAAGATTATAGAAATCTCAGGGCATTGAGTCGGAAACCGGCGCATGTTGACGGGAGGCAGTGGCCAAAAGTGAGTGTAGTCTTTTGAAGGAAGAGGCCCAGGGCTTTCGATGGGCTTTCGAATTTCGCTCGCTCACGCCAGCCCCTGTCAATCATCTGACATCTGGATTTACCTATTTATTTATCTTATTTTTTTCTCCCACAAACCGAAACGTTATTGCCATAAAACAGAACGCAGTTAGTTTCTCTACCTTTCTGTGAACGTCTAGCAAAAACGGCGTTGCAATCTGATGAAAAATGTCGGAGAAATTTACATTATAAAAAAGTAACTGTACTTACAGTAGATTTCATTCACGGTTTGTGAATCACGCCTGGTGATACTAAATCTAGATTTGGCCGATCCATAGATGGGAGACTTGGCCATAATAAGGTAATTTATAGGCCTGATATTCTATATTCTATAATCATATTTCAAATTGCATGTGTCCGGATGGCAGAATTCAGTACTGTATCTACAAAACCTTCTGTTTAATCATCTTTGCTTTATTATTTTGCTTCGATTTTTTTACACGTGATCTCAAGAAGGTACTGAATGAGCTCAGTGGCAATTGTTCATGTCTGGTTAATGTTATTCACCATCAAAGATAAAACATATATATATATATAATAATAATAATAATAGAATTGATATTCTCCTTTGGTTCATTACAATTTACTCAAGCCTAGTAACTTACACAATATTTCTGACAGTGGGAATACATTCCATGAGGTCCATAGATGTCCCTAGATACCAAGAACATGCAAATGGTTCTTGTAGAAGTGGAGCAATCTTCCATTTACTTAGGTATGTCCTTTTACGCGGATTTTCAGAAAATAGGTCTGTTTTTTTTTTTGATCCACTTTTTATCCCATTTTCTATATTTTCTCCCATCCCAATTTCGTATCATCCAATTCAACCCTCCCCTGTCACAAACGCTGTTTCTTGCCTCCCACAAGCCGGCTGCAATGTGGACTAAGTCATACATAGCACAAGTCCCCTCCGGTACTTGAGGTAACAGCAGTCGCATCTTTTCACCTGCGCAGCTCGATCTCTCAGTGGCAAGGAGTAACGCGTGGGAGGCTCACGCTGCCCCCGACACTTCCTGATTCTACTGCGCAGGCGCACCAACCGACCTGTAGGAGTCGCTGTCCACAACGCCCGATCCCCACCCATCAGTTTCCCACCCCCTAATACGGCCAATGTGTATTAGTATGAACGACCAGCTAAACTGAAAGCAATGTGGAGTCTCTGCATTCGTGGCGAGCGTCTTGCCCACTACGCCACGTAGCCGCCCTGAAAATAGGGCTGGTTAAACTCCAAGAACAGTCAGTAACCTCATTACAGAAGGAATCAGAGCCTCTAGGTGGCGGTAGAGACATGAGAACAGTCAGTAACCTCATTACAGAAGGAATCAGAGCCTCTAGGTGGCGGTAGAGACATGAGAACAGTCAGTAACCTCATTACAGAAGGAATCAGAGCCTCTAGGTGGCGGTAGAGACATGAGAACAGTCAGTAACCTCATTACAGAAGGAATCAGAGCCTCTAGGTGGCGGTAGAGACATGAGAACAGTCAGTAACCTCATTACAGAAGGAATCAGAGCCTCTAGGTGGCGGTAGAGACATGAGAACAGTCAGTAACCTCATTACAGAAGGAATCAGAGCCTATAGGTGGCGGTAGATACATGAGAACAGTCAACATCCCCTACTCACGTTGTAGAAGAAGCTCATCTGACTCACATGCAGTGTTCATTTTGGCAGCTGATTTTGATTTAGTCTTTTGACTAAAATGCATATTAAGGTCAAGGTCAAGGTCACCTTTATTTATATAGCACATTTAAAACCGACCAAAGTTGCACCAGTGCTTCACAGTACAAAGAAACAGACTAATTCAAAATACAATATAAAATGCACAAGTCAATACAATACAGTAAATACACTATATATACGCTAGAAATACACTAATAGTCACAGGACCAGGGATGTATGGCTTAACAACAAGCCTAAACAAACAGCCGCAACTTAAACATCTCTTGGGTCCGGGCAGACCGGATTATTAGTTTACATTTGAATTAGCGTTGGTTTTAGTCCACACAATCTATAGTCTATATAGTCTCCGTCTACTTTTAAGTCAAATGCATTTTTGTCATTTAATAAATGAAACCATCGCAGTAATCTTTCATCTAGCGCACAGATGATTTAGATGACGCTTCACTCCTAAAGTTTTCTTATGGAGAACTTCCACCTGGAGTCTAAAGTGCGTCGTGTATGTAATGATGCGGAGTGAGCGATGGGGCACTAGGACCCAGCTGTCACCGTGTCGCCGCGACAGATTAGGATGAAGTGTGGAGCGCTGCGCTGCGTCCGCAGAAAGCCCCCAAGACGCACGTTTCATATCTACCCTCATGCTTCTTATAACGACGCTGCTGCCTGAATACATAACAGCAGAATGAAAACCACGATCAGTTTCACCAGTGAAATTACTTTTGACTGTAGTCACCACCGGGATTGCTTGCTATAAAGCCAACGGAAACGCTCTGGGTGATGAGTGGATTAATTCTGTCAACATACCGTGACCGATCTATCAGTCATAATGTTCAACGTGTTTCTATCTATAAAGACTAAATACATTGTTGTATGTAGCCGATGGTATTGTTGTTTGTGTTTAAGCAGGTCTGTAATAGGCATCGTGGAGCTGAAGCTCTCCTCTCCTCTCCTTTCTGCTCCTCTCCTCGTCTCTCTTCTCCTCTCCTCTCTTCTCTCTTTCTCTTCTCTTCTCCTCTCCTCTCCTCTCTTCTCTCTTTCTCTTCTCTTCTCCTCTTCTCTCCTCTCTTCTCTCTTTCTCTTCTCTTCTCTTCGCCTCTTCTCTTCTCTTCTCTCCTCTCTTCTCTTGTCTTCTCCTCTCCTCTCCTCTCCTCTCCTCTCCTCTCCTCTCCTCTCCTCTCCTCTCCTCTCTCCTCTCATCTACTCTCTTCTCATCTCTTCTTCTCTCCTCTCTTCTCATCTCTCTCCTCTCCTCTCTTCTCTTCTTCTCTCCTCTCTTCCCCTCTCTTCTCATATCCTCCCTTCTCCTCAATTCTTCTCACCTCTCCTTACCTCTCGTCTCCTCCCCTCTCCTCCCCTCATCTCTCTTCTCCTCTCCTCTCTTCTCTCTTTCTCTTCTCTTATCCTCTTCTCTCCTCTCTTCGCCTCTTCTCTTCTCTCCTCTCCTCCTCTCCTCTCTTCTCTTCTCTTCTCTTCTCTTCTCTTCTCTTCTCTTCTCTTCTCTTCTCTTCTCTTCTCTTCTCTCCTCCTCTCTTCGCCTCTTCTCTTCTCTCCTCTCCTCCTCTCTTATCTCCTCCTCTCCTCTCCTCTCCTCTCCTCTCCTCGTCTCTCTTCTCCTCTCCTCTTCTCTCATCATCTATCCTCTCCTCTCCTCTCTTATTTTCCCCTCTTCTCTCCTCTCCTCCCCGCTTCTCTTCACCTATGTTCTCCATGTTTCCGCCCAGGCTATGCGCTGCCTACAGAGACTAGGGACATTGACTGTGAATTGGCTGAGGATGACGGCTGGAGAGAATACTAACTAGTTTAGGGGGAGGGGGCTTGAGACGTGTGTTTTCTCTGGGAATAAGCTGGGCATGTTCTTGTGTCCCCCCCCCGCTCACTCCGTCCCCCCCCGGCATGTTCTTGTGTCCCCCCCCCGCTCACTCCGTCCCCCCCCGGCATGTTCTTGTGTCCCCCCCCCCCGCTCACTCCGTCCCCCCCCCGGCATGTTCCTGTGTCCCCCCCCCGCTCACTCCGTCCGTCCCCCCCCCGGCATGTTCTTGTGTCCGCCCCCCCGCTCACCTAAGCCTTTCCTCTCCATTCCACCGGCAACGACCGGAGTGTTGAATGTCCCTTGACTAAGACGGGGAGGACGTGACCCTCTTTGCGCCGCCCCTGTGCCTCAAATAGATCCGCTATCAGCTCTATCTTTAATCTTTCAAAATGTTCAGTTGCTATCGCTATTTGCTTTATCTTTAATCTTTCAAAATGTTCAGTTGCTATTGCATGCACTCATCTGTGTTTCACTACACACATGAGTGCATGCTTACCAGCTGTCCGTCTGCAACACTACTATCACCAACATCTAAGAAGGGAGATCCCCCCTTGAACGGCCCTTCTAAGGTTTCTCTCCTCCACACTGCCTGTGGAGCTTTTTTCCCTATTGTTAGGTTTTAGTGAGTTTTTCCTTACCTTCGGGTGGGGTATGTCTGGGAGTGCTTGCATTCTTTAATTTTTATTTTAATTTTTTGCATTTATCTAAAAATGTTTGGACCTTATGGTGTTCTTGTTCTGTTCTTGACTTATTGTTATGTTTTCTTCTTGACTTGTTTAAAGAAGACCTGTACGGCCCATGGGGACATTAACGTGTGTTGTCAGGCCTTATAAATAAATTTGATTTGATTTGATTTGATTCTGTACCATCTGCAAAGCCGATATCCACTCTCTTCAACCCGACCACCCTATAGGGAGGTGTAGTGGTTACTTCCTGGTCTATAGGGAGGTGTAGTGGTTACTTCCTGGTCTATAGGGAGGTGTAGTGGTTACTTCCTGGTCTATAGGGAGGTGTAGTTGTTACTTCCTGGTCTATAGGGAGGTGTAGTGGTTACTTCCTGGTCTATATGGAGGTGTAGTGGTTACTTCCTGGTCTATAGGGAGATGTAGTGGTTACTTCCTGGTCTATAGGGAGGTGTAGTGGTTACTTCCTGGTCTATAGGGAGGTGTAGTGGTTACTTCCTGGTCTATAGGGAGGTGTAGTGGTTACTTCCTGGTCTATAGGGAGGTGTAGTGGTTACTTCCTGGTCTATAGGGAGGTGTAGTGGTTACTTCCTGGTCTATAGGGAGGTGTAGTGGTTACTTCCTGGTCTATAAAGAGGTGTAGTGGTTATTTCCTGGTCTATAGGGAGGTGTAGTGGTTACTTCCTGGTCTATAGGGAGGTGTAGTGGTTACTTCCTGGTCTATAGGGAGGTGTAGTGGTTACTTCCTGGTCTATAGGGAGGTGTAGTGGTTACTTCCTGGTCTACAGGGAGGTGTGGTAGTTACTTCCTGGTCTATAGGGAGGTGTAGTGGTTACTTCCTGGTCTATAGGGATGTGTAGTGGTTACTTCCTAGTCTATAGGGAGGTGTAGTGGTTACTTCCTGGTCTATAGGGAGGTGTAGTGGTTACTTCCTGGTCTATAGGGAGGTGTAGTGGTTACTTCCTGGTCTATAGGGAGGTGTAGTGGTTACTTCCTGGTCTATAGGGAGGTGTAGTGGTTACTTCCTGGTCTATAGGGAGGTGTAGTGGTTACTTCCTGGTCTATAGGGAGGTGTAGTGGTTACTTCCTGGTCTATAGGGAGGTGTAGTGGTTACTTCCTGGTCTATAGGGAGGTGTAGTGGTTACTTCCTGGCCTATAGGGAGGTGTAGTGGTTACTTCCTGGTCTATAGGGAGGTGTAGTGGTTACTTCCTGGTCTATAGGGAGGTGTAGTGGTTACTTCCTGGCCTATAGGGAGGTGTAGTGGTTACTTCCTGGTCTATAGGGAGGTGTAGTGGTTACTTCCTGGCCTATAGGGAGGTGTAGTGGTTACTTCCTGGTCTATAGGGAGGTGTAGTGGTTACTTCCTGGTCTATAGGGAGGTGTAGTGGTTACTTCCTGGTCTATAGGGAGGTGTAGTGGTTACTTCCTGGTCTATAGGGAGGTGTAGTGGTTACTTCCTGGTCTATAGGGAGGTGTAGTGGTTACTTCCTGGCCTATAGGGAGGTGTAGTGGTTACTTCCTGGTCTATAGGGAGGTGTAGTGGTTACTTCCTGGTCTATAGGGAGGTGTAGTGGTTACTTCCTGGTCTATAGGGAGGTGTAGTGGTTACTTCCTGGTCTATAGGGAGGTGTAGTGGTTACTTCCTGGTCTATAGGGAGGTGTAGTGGTTACTTCCTGGTCTATAGGGAGGTGTAGTGGTTACTTCCTGGTCTATAGGGAGGTGTAGTGGTTACTTCCTGGCCTATAGGGAGGTGTAGTGGTCACGTCATTGCTGTTTCCGGCCGGTCCACCTCGCAAAATTGCAACGTATTTCCCCATTGCCCATTTCTAAATTGTCTCGTTTAAAACAAATAAAGCATGAACATTTGCATGGTGTACCAATCTATAGCTCAACATGAAGATATTCGAAATTAATCGTAAAAAAGAATCGCAGAATTTTATTTCAACCAAAAATGCTTAACACTATATATACGTTTTTGGATCGTTTTTCCTTTTTTTCGATTTTAATATTCTATTCAATGTCACGGACCTGTATGTTGCCGTTAAAAGGCATACTGGGACCCTGAGGGTGCAGTACCGGCCAGATCCTGCTAGGTGGCAGTATCGAGAGTGCAGTTACATTTAAACCCCTCCGGGCGGACAATTTTAGTCCAGGGAAGCCTAGAGGTTCACTCGATCACATTGAAACGTGTTCAGGACACTCGATGCATGTGTTGAGCCAGATTATGTCGTGGACCAGATGGACACCAATACTGGAAATCGCGATCAAACAATTGGAATATTCTTTTTGGAATAGCCCCGATCAAAGGTAAGGACTATCTGACGTCAATTCAACCTTGATCCTGCAATGATTTCATATCGATCCAGCTGATCAGCGTGTGTGGTGTTCAAAACGGATGCCGTTACTGGCCATCAAAGCATCAAAAAACGCTTTCATGCATTCATGATGAAACATAATACCTATTATATACATTTGATTTGGAAATAGTAGCGTGTCCAGGCAAGAAACACCAACGCTTATAGCAGAATTCACGTAGCGCCCTATAACTCAGCTTTTCAGGAATTAGCCCGGATCACTCTGAAATTATACAATATTAACCATGGGATAACGCGTGAATGTGTTCATGAAAAAATTTATTCTTTTTTGCATGTTCGATGGAAGATACTGACAAATGTATGTCAAATGACCATAGTATTGTATCCATAGCTATAATATAGAATATAGATATAGCTCTACAAACAAGGTGACGCACCCCTATCTTTAAAGCGTGGCCTAGCTAGAACGGGATAGGGATAATGGCCGGCGCTGAATGAGTTAAACAATAATGTTAGTGATAAAAGGGAACTCATTTTGTGCAAAAATGGAAAGCTTTCCAATGTTCATGAGGCAGAATTGTTACAATAGCCGGTGATCCATTTTCGCAATGATAAATCCGTCAGACGTCAGACTACGTCAGACTACACCTCCCTATAGGGGTGGACCTCGTGGGCGCTCCAGAGTGACGTCAGACTACACCTCCCTATACGGGTGGACCTTGCGGGCGCTCCAAAGTGACGTCAGACTACACCTCCCTATAGGGGTGGACCTCGCGGGCAGAGTGACGTCAGACTACACCTCCCTATAGGGGTGGACCTCGCGGGCGCTCCAGAGTGACGTCAGACTACACCTCCCTATAGGGGTGGACCTCACTGGCGCTCCAGAGTGACGTCAGACTACACCTCCCTATAGGGGTGGACCTCGCGGGCGCTCCAGAGTGATGTCAGACTACACCTCCCTATACGGGTGGACCTCGCGGGCGCTCCAGAGTGACGTCAGACTACACCTCCCTATAGGGGTGGACCTCGCGGGCGCTCCAGAGTGACGTCAGACTACACCTCCCTATACGGGTGGACCTCGCGGGCGGTCCAGAGTGACGTCAGACTACACCTCCCTATACGGGTGGACCTCGCGGGCGCTCCAGAGTGACGTCAGACTACACCTCCCTATAGGGGTGGACCTCGCGGGCGGTCCAGAGTGACGTCAGACTACACCTCCCTATAGGGGTGGACCTCGCGGGCGCTCCAGAGTGACGTCAGACTACACCTCCCTATAGGGGTGGACCTCGCGGGCGCCCCAGAGTGACGTCAGACTACACCTCCCTATACGGGTGGACCTCGCGGGCGGTCCAGAGTGACGTCAGACTACACCTCCCTATAGGGGTGGACCTCGCGGGCGCTCCAGAGTGACGTCAGACTACACCTCCCTATACGGTTGGACCTTGCGGGCGCTCCAGAGTGACGTCAGACTACACCTCCCTATAGGGGTGGACCTCGCGGGCGCTCCAGAGTGACGTCAGACTGCACCTCCCTATACGGTTGGACCTTGCGGGCGGTCCAGAGTGACGGGTGAACGGCTTGGCTTGAGCTCTCCTCATCTCCCCAAGCTAAGTAGCGTCAGTCTCGCTACGTGTATAACGTGCTTTAGGCTGTTAAGCCGTGAACAAACATGGCACTGATTCAGCTTCTCCCCTGACAGGTGGACCGGACCCACTGCTGAGACCAGAGACCCAGAACCAGTGGTTATTTTTTTTCTCCATGTCTATTTTATTATTGTATTTTGCACAATCAATGCTGGCATGACCACCCGCATTTCACTGCATGCCCTGCCTGGTATGTATGTGACAAATAAACCTCTTGATTCTTGATTCTACACCTGATCTATACCATCCTGATACAAACACAGTCACACGGCACAGAGAGAACATCCCGCTGCGCGGCGTACCGCTCCGGCGTGTGTTTACCGCGAGTGGCTGGAAGTGGTCGAGCCACACAGCTGGTGGTATGAATGGTTGCGTATACATTATAAATGGCTGCTCCCAGGGCCTGAGAGAATCTGTTAAATATTCATCACGTCTCAGACAAAATGGTAGAAAATAGCAGAGTACTTGGGCTACGGCTAAATAAACACAGAGGGAGGCTTCCTTCCCCCGGGGTCCGTGGGGTCACATGGTTAGGGACCGTGGGGTCACCTCGTTAGGGACCGCGGGGTCACATCGTTAGGGACCGTGGGGTCACATCGTTAGGGACCGCGGGGTCACATCGTTAGGGACCGTGGGGTCACATCGTTAGGGACCGCGGGGTCACATCGTTAGGGACCGTGGGGTCACATCGTTAGGGACTGTGGGGTCACATCGTTAGGGACCGTGGGGTCACATCGTTAGGGACCGTGGGGTCACATCGTTAGGGACCGTGGGGTCACCTCGTTAGGGACCGTGGGGTCACCTCGTTAGGGACCGTGGGGTCACATCGTTAGGGACCGTGGGGTCACATCGTTAGGGACCGTGGGGTCACATCGTTAGGGACCGTGGGGTCACATCGTTAGGGACCGTGGGGTCACATCGTTAGGGACCGTGGGGTCACATCGTTAGGGACCGTGGGTCACATCGTTAGGGACCGTGGGGTCACATCGTTAGGGACCGCGGGGTCACATCGTTAGGGACCGTGGGGTCACATCGTTAGGGCCCGTGGGGTCACATCGTTAGGGACCGTGGGGTCACATCGTTAGGGACCGTCTCCAGGAGGAGGAGCTTCAATTCAGCTTGTTTCTTCATTCTCTGAAATAAACCTTTTCAAGCCGGTGTAAATATTTATACGCTTGAGATTCATAGCGTACGTCGTAGCAAGTAGCAGTGAGATGAAAGGGACGTGGATGTATGATCTGAAATAAAACAACGTGACACTGTGTTGAAAATAGACATCAACGTTGTATTATTGAAGATTATTAGTGATTATAATCACTGCTCTACACTGTAATCATAGAACTCAATAGTAATCACAACTACCTACTTCTAACTCTGTATGATAGAATGTAGCATGTATTCTTACAGTCTGTACATACCTGCATATAATCCTTTTTACATATCTGTAGATACTATATCTATATCTGTACATATCTCTAGATACTATATCTATATCTGTACATATCTGTAGTTACTATATCTATATCTGTACATATCTGTAGATACTATATCTATATCTGTACATATCTGTAGATACTATATCTATATCTGTACATATCTGTAGATCTATATCTGTACATATCTGTAGATACTATATCTATATCTGTACATATATGTAGATACTATATCTATATCTGTACATATCTCTAGATACTATATCTATATCTGTACATATCTGTAGTTACTAGATCTATATCTGTACATATCTGTAGATACTATATCTATATCTGTACATATCTGTAGATACTATATCTATATCTGTACATATCTGTAGATCTATATCTGTACATATCTGTAGATACTATATCTATATCTGTACATATCTGTTGATACTATATCTATATCTGTACATATCTGTAGATACTATATCTATATCTGTACATATCTGTAGATACTATATCTATATCTGTACATATCTCTTACCTACTCTTACTAGTTACTATATCTATATCTGTACACATCTCTTACCTACTCTTACTAGTTACTATATCTATATCTGTACAGATCTCTTACCTACTCTTACTAGTTACTATATCTATATCTGTACATATCTCTTACCTACTCTTACTAGTTACTATATCTATATCTGTACATATCTCTTACCTACTCTTACTAGTTACTATATCTATATCTGTACATATCGCTTACCTACTCTTACTAGTTACTATATCTATATCTGTACATATCTCTTACCTACTCTTACTAGTTACTATATCTATATCTGTACATATCTCTTACCTACTCTTACTAGTTACTATATCTATATCTGTACATATCGCTTACCTACTCTTACTAGTTACTATATCTATATCTGTACATATCCCTTACCTACTCTTACTAGTTACTATATCTATATCTGTACATATCTCTTATCTACTCTTACTAGTTACTATATCTATATCTGTACATATCTCTTACCTACTCTTACTAGTTACTATATCTATATTTGTACATATCTCTTACCTACTCTTACTAGTTACTATATCTATATCTGTACACATCGCTTACCTACTCTTACTAGTTACTATATCTATATCTGTACATATCTCTTACCTACTCTTACTAGTTACTATATCTATATCTGTACATATCCCTTACCTACTCTTACTAGTTACTATATCTATATCTGTACATATCTCTTACCTACTCTTACTAGTTACTATATCTATATCTGTACATATCTCTTACCTACTCTTACTAGTTACTATATCTATATTTGTACATATCTCTTACCTACTCTTACTAGTTACTATATCTATATCTGTACACATCGCTTACCTACTCTTACTAGTTACTATATCTATATCTGTACATATCTCTTACCTACTCTTACTAGTTACTATATCTATATCTGTACATATCTCTTACCTACTCTTACTAGTTACTATATCTATATTTGTACATATCTCTTACCTACTCTTACTAGTTACTATATCTATATCTGTACATATCTCTTACCTACTCTTACTAGTTACTATATCTATATCTGTACATATCTCTTACCTACTCTTACTAGTTACTATATCTATATCTGTACATATCTCTTACCTACTCTTACTAGTTACTATATCTATATCTGTACATATCTCTTACCTACTCTTACTAGTTACTATATCTATATCTGTACATATCTCTTACCTACTCTTACTAGTTACTATATCTATATCTGTACATATCTCTTACTAGTTACTATATCTATATCTGTACATATCTCTTACCTACTCTTACTAGTTACTATATCTATATCTGTACATATCTCTTACCTACTCTTACTAGTTACTATATCTATATCTGTACATATCTCTTACTAGTTACTATATCTATATCTGTACATATCTCTTACCTACTCTTACTAGTTACTATATCTATATCTGTACATATCTCTTACCTACTCTTACTAGTTACTATATCTATATCTGTACATATCTCTTACCTACTCTTACTAGTTACTATATCTATATCTGTACATATCTCTTACTAGTTACTATATCTATATCTGTACATATCTCTTACCTACTAGTTACTAGTTACTATATCTATATCTGTACATATCTCTTACCTACTCTTACTAGTTACTATATCTATATCTGTACATATCTGTTACTAGTTACTATATCTATATCTGTACATATCTCTTACTAGTTACTATATCTATATCTGTACATATCTCTTACCTACTCTTACTAGTTACTATATCTATATCTGTACATATCTCTTACCTACTCTTACTAGTTACTATATCTATATCTGTACATATCTCTTACTAGTTACTATATCTATATCTGTACATATCTCTTACCTACTCTTACTACTTACTATATCTATATATCTGTACATATCTCTTACCTACTCTTACTAGTTACTATATCTATATCTGTATATATCTCTTACTAGTTACTATATCTATATATGTACATATCTCTTACCTACTCTTACTAGTTACTATATCTATATCTGTACATATCTCTTACTAGTTACTATATCTATATATGTACATATCTCTTACCTACTCTTACTAGTTACTATATCTATATCTGTACATATCTCTTACCTACTCTTACTAGTTACTATATCTATATCTGTACATATCTCTTACCTACTCTTACTAGTTACTATATCTATATCTGTACATATCTCTTACCTACTCTTACTAGTTACTATATCTATATCTGTACATATCTCTTACCTACTCTTACTAGTTACTATATCTATATCTGTACATATCTCTTACCTACTCTTACTAGTTACTATATCTATATCTGTACATATCTCTTACCTACTACTAGTTACTATATCTATATCTGTACATATCTCTTACCTACTCTTACTAGTTACTATATCTATATCTGTACATATCTCTTACCTACTACTAGTTACTATATCTATATCTGTACATATCTCTTACCTACTACTAGTTACTATATCTATATCTGTACATATATCTTACCTACTCTTACTAGTTACTATTATATTACTCTTCAAGAGAGTGAGAGAGAGAGTGACCAGAGAGAGTGACCTGCTCGTCCAGCTCCATGTGATTTACTCCACCAAGGTTTTTGGCAAAGATTCTCCATCGGAGGCAAATCAGCGGCTCGTTAAGTTAATCTCCGTGCGGTTACTCTCCACGTGGGGGGGGGACGTGGCCGGGGGGCGATACGCATAATCACGGCTTCATTAGAGACGTACAAGTTAAAGGGATAATTCACATTTCTGGAGCCCCGGTCCCATTTTCCTACTTAGCAATAATGTCGCTGATTGGTGGAGGCCTGTGTTGGCACAAGCCCTGCTGGTCCTCGCGGCGGCTCTGGGCAGCTTGTTGACGGTTATTAAAGCCGTGGAAAGGATAAACGGAGCACTTAACGATCCGGGGGAGCGCGCGTCACTCGCTCTGTCCCTAATTAGAGGCATTTCAGAGATGCTTTCCGGACGTCTAACCGTCGTTTTGGTGAAGTGTGTCACCATGGCGACCATGAGGAGGCTGTGGTGCGTGATGTGTATTGAGACTGGGATGTTTATTATGGGATGTTTGAGGACTGTGAGTCAACTACCTTCACAAAGGGAAGTGTTTATTATTTTTTCTATCCACTTTTTCTCCTCTTTTTCTATTTTTTTCTCCCATCCCAATTTAGCCGTGCCAATTCTCCCCTCCCCTGTCTTGAACGTTGCTCGCATATTCCCCCCACTGGTCGGTTGTAGGGAGGATAGAAGCCTTGCATCACATGTCCCCTCCGGTACACGTGGAGGCAGCCTGTCACATCTTTTCACCTGCCAGCGCGGACTCTCAGTGGCGAGGTGTAACGCGTGGGAGGCTCACACTACCCCCCCGCTACTTCCTGTCTCTGCTGTGCAGGCGTCCCCCAACCGACCTGTAGGAGTCGCTGTCCACAACGTCCAAATCCCCACACATCGACTTCCACCCGCTAACTCTGCCAATTGAGTTAGTATGACGGCCGGCCGAAGCCGGAGGCAACGCCGACAGCCGGAGTCGAACCCGGTGTCTCTTGCGCTGGTGACGAGCGCAATGTCCGCTGCGCCACCCAGCCGCCCTAAGGGGTGGTGTTTATTATGGGATGTTTGATGACTGTGAGTCAACTGCCTTCACAAAGGGAGCTGTTTATTATGGGATGTTTGATGACTGTGAGTCAACTGCCTTCACAAAGGGAGGTGTTTATTATGGGATGTTTGATGACTGTGAGTCAACTGCCCACGCTTGAAGCTAACTGAAACAAAACTGAATTTAAAACCAAAAATGTAAAACAAGATCAAAATAAAAACGGATGAACAATACTAAACTAATAACGCTGCTCTGAATGAGGCTGCCAGGTCGGCCACAGTGCTGGTCTGTTCATTCAGAAATGGCACATTCTGACTTCGAACAAATACTGCAACAATTTTGTGTAACAATTACACAAAACCACTCAAATATTAATTATAAAATGTCTTGTGTAAGATCCCCTCTTCTTAAGCCCCCCCCCCACTCCTGTCATTGCATTGCTGTATGTTATATGCCGTCACTCTGAGCGAGGAAGGGTTTGATTTATAGTAGTTCAAGGATATAAAATGCCACAAAAGGAAAGCAAGCATGAGTGATGAAGCCTCTCTCTCTCTCTCTCTCTCTCTCTCTCTGCAGGAATATATGTGTGGTTGACAGTCTTTTTTTTTTTATTTTTTTTTAACTTTGGCCATTTCCCTGGCTCTTTTATATGTTTATCGCATTTATACTTGGTCAAGTTCGACCGACAGAAGCAGGCTGAAACGGTTCAGATGGGGGGGAAGACACTCTGGGAAAGGCACGGCTGCAGTCCGGGATTCGGTTGTCCACGGCGCTGAAATAGCACTCGCGGTACGTGGTGAGCTACTGGAGCTCCCCCGGTTGACAGTCTTTATGGTGGTTGTATTCCGTTGGATGTAATTTTCTTGTCACAGCAGCTCACAAATCTCGCTGTCGTGTTTGCTCATTGTTGTATTTCTCCTAGTAGGTACAGTACGGGAGTTTTGCATTATAAGTATATGTCTCTGATGTCTCTCGCTCTCTCTCTCTTTCAAACACAAACGCACATTTTAAACACGTTATTAGAATCCACCTGTTCAGGGGGCGTGGCTAAGCTGGCTATGGAGTAACATGCGGTCTGTTTGAGCTCTCGTCGAGTCTCTGCTTTATTTTAATTTAATAAGCTTTCTACTTCACAAAACTTGGTGAATTTTACTCAGGATACATTGACTAAGCCAGTGGACAATATTTATATGGACTGATGGCGGCGAATCTGCGTACATTTAAGTCCACTGGACCATCCACTCCTAGGCCCAACACAGCCTCGACGCCGAGGTCCACTTCCACCCCCACACCGGTGACGAGAGCCACTCCTTCAAGAACGCCAGCTACCGACACCGCAGCTTTGAAGTCGGAGATTCTTCACACGCTAAAAGCAGACATTTCTGCGATAATAAAATCAGAACTGAAGAACGCACTTTCCAAAGACTTCAACTTTATTAAAAAGGAGCTACAGGAGGTAAAAGCGGAAATACGAAATAATACTGCGGCTATACGCAAAGAGATGTTAAGAGATGACAAGTTAAAAGTCACAGTCAAGGAAATGGAGGCCGGACTATCAGCGTGGGCAGATGAGGTTGCAGTTCTGCAAACCACAGTCAAGGACCTGGGGGCAGAGATGACCGGTATCAGAGCGAAATGTGAGGATATGGAGGGAAGAGGTGCAACGTGAGGACAATAGGAATAAAGTTATTATTAATAGGAGTGACTGAGACGAATGGATCAAGTTCAACAGCCTCGGTCTCCAAACTACTTAAGGACGCGCTGCAGTTGGATGATGAGATTCTGGTTGATCGCTCACACCTGGGGCCGAAGAGATCAGACGGAAAACCACGCGCCATCGTAGCTAAGCTACATTATTATCAAGACAGTGTCGAGGTGCTGAGCTGGGCGCGCGCCCAAGCCCCACTATGGTCCGACGGAGTGGCTACTGCGATCTTTCTGGACTATGCTGCAAGCGTCGCAAAGGCCAGAGCTGCATTCACGGAGGTGAGGAAGCTACTACGTGGCCGTGAGGACACCCGGTACGGCATTCTTTTCCCGGCCCGGTTCCGCATCACGTACAATGGAGAAGACAAATAATTCATCGATGCAGGTGAAGCGATGGGCTATGTCAGAAGGACATAAAAATAGGAAAACAATGTCCAGGCACGCACTCCAGGTTTTTCCAAATTTATTGGCAGCCTGTAATCATGACGTTTCGGTGTGAACACACCTTCTTCAGAATGGCTTGCAACAGTAGCGTTAGAGGAAGAGGGAGGACTCCCTCTGTCTCATATTTCAAAGATGGCCCCCGGCTGCTCTGGTTGGTTGTATTTTTGTGTCTGTCATCATGATGACGCTGGCAACAGGGGCGTGCCTAAAAGGTTTAAAAGCACGCTCCCAGGCAGAAGAAGGAACGAACGAAACGGAACGAGAGAAGAAGAGAAAAACACCATCCAGACAATTGGACTTGATCATCGGTGAAGGTGCTGCTGCTGCTGTTGCTGAAACTGCTGAAGAAGAAACCTTTATTAGACTACGACCAGAACTTTGTAACCAAATACTTTTGAATACTGGAAAATCCAGAACGAGTGTGTAGTTGTCAGAGAGAATGCTTTGAGACGACCGTTTTGCCAGGACGCCTTCAATAAAAGCTCTATTCTTGATACTACTCTAATTTCACTGGTGTGGGACTCGATTCCATCCGCATTCCTACATCGCATCTGACCAGTGGTCATTCACACACGTAGACAGAAGTACTGGCCAATATATGACACATGCACACCCGCGCACATAGGCACACACCTACAGCATAGACACATGCACGATGACACACACACTATCTGACTGACACACACACTACACTTACACACACGCTCACACATCTACTGGATACATTATCTAGACATATCTCAGCACTACTCCAAATTCTATTTGATACTCATAGTCAGCATTACTGATGAAGTAGCACACTATCCTTTTAATGCTCATTCAAGTGCTACGAATCTTACACACACGTAGACACACACACACACATGCATAGACGCACATATAGAGACACACATACACAGATACCGGTCCATACATGCCAAGAGTACAAGATTTAAGAACAGCTTTTTCCCCCAAGCAGTTAGACTGTTAAATACTCATTGACTGTCCCCTCACGTGCACCGTGCACTTACCACTGCACTTGATAATCTCTGATTACCACCCATTATGCACTTTATTATTTAAAATATTCTGTTATGTACAGTGTTATATGTGTTATGTGTTCATGTATGTATAATATATGTACTACGGTCTGTGGGAGCTCCCCTGAAATTTCGTTGTATACTGTGCAATGACAATTAAAAGTCTATTCTATTCTATTCTATTCTTACACAGACACACGGGCATAGACTCACATACACACACTTACACACTCATCCCGGTTGTGTCCAATACATCCACGCACACACACACATAGGCACACACGCTCACAACTGCTCGTACACTGAAGGGCACACGTCAAGGCACACACCCACTCATAGACACATGGACACACGCACATACGCTCTCACGCCAGCTGGATACTTTGCTAATGCTCACCCATGTGCAATTATCACTATCCATGGCTCTATCGCTCAGAGGAAGGGGACATATTGACGTTTGTCTGTTACCTGCCTCCAGTAATATATTTCCTCTCCTTCTAATTTGTTCTATGTTATCTAACCAGGCACCCATGTCTGTGTTTAACGGGGCATATTGGTCGCCCTTGTTCAGGAGTATAGGTGTTCGGTCCTACTCCGGGGGCCTACTCATTGTGATGATGTTAATATATTACTATTATGCTTACCGTTTACCGTTGTTGCCACCTATATTATCTTGCCTGTTTAGGTGTACCTCACTGGGCAGCAGAAGGTTTGATATAATATCAAGATCTGAGTAAAAACCTTTACTTTTGTTTTTCCCATTTTGTTTTCTCTTTATTATTTTCTTTTGCCTAAGGGGCTCGACGAGGGCCTGCGTGGTTGGCTCTTTAGAGAACCCCAACACAAGCACCTTAGGTGTGGATTAGTTTCTCTAGGGTATTTTGGGCACCTTGTTTTTTATAGGTGTCAGGGGGGGGGTTACCAGACTTGTACATTCATCATCATGCTTAATCGACCAGACGTTTGTTTTGCTTTTCGCCTGCGGATGTGCTGAGTGCTCTCTGGGTATTAACTGGAGAGGATCAGGTACACTGTCAGAGGTTGTACCCAAAAACTCCACAATATCTGGGATCCTTTCCTGACTTTCTTTGAGGATATGGAAGCGGATAATGTGACAGAGGCGATTTGACTGGCCCTCCTCGTTTCTCAGCTTCTTATTTTTCTTACTTTTCTCTTTCTCTATCTGCAGAAAACAAGAGATGTATATATTCACTACTGTCTGGTGATTTAAAAGGAAAAACAATGATTCCTGAGCAATTCCAGGGAAAAGACACGAAAACAGCATTTTTGTGTGCACGCATGCAATGTGATTTAGACCGGCGCCCCCCCCCCCCTCCTGCAACCCAACAGCCAGACACATAAACACATATAGCTTCAATCGCAGTAGAAATAAATATCAGATCAACGCAAGCATTCATATATGGTGTCCTTACCTGGTCTCTGAAGTAATGAAAAAAAAAGAATCCAATAATCTCATCGACATTCCAGTTATCCACAGCGATCGTGCCTCCGACGTTATTGGGCATTGCTCTTCAACAGGAGGGCGGGGTCAGTTGTCCAAGCCATCCCTAGAAGTGTGTGTTTTTTGCCGGAGTGTTTAGGATCCTCCCGCACGCCGCAGCTCGGTATAGAAAATAAACGAACCCGTTTCTAACCGGGTGCATTACTGGCCGAAGGCGTTAGAGGGCGGTATAATATCGTCTGCCAGCTCAGACACACTCAGAACAGTATGCACAAGGTGCCCCGCTGAATTATGAATGGATATAGATGGTGTCCCCCAGGGCTCGGTTTTAGGACCCCTTCTCTTCTCCCTCTACACTAAATCACTGGGTAACATTATCACGTCTCATGGCTTCTCCTACCATTGTTATGCCGACGATACTCAACTCTTCCTCTCCTTCCCTCCCTCAGATATCCACGTCTCTGAGCGGATTCCTCGGCCTGTCTGTCCGACATCTCCGCCTGGATGACGACCAACCACCTCAAACTGAACCTAAGCAAAACAGAATTGCTCCACCTGCCCGGCCAAATCCTCCCCCCTAACCGACCTTTCAATCAGTCGAGAATGCAGCTGTGACTGCGTCCCCGACCGCCAAGAACCTTGGTGTTGTCCTCGACGACCAGTTGAACTTCTCTGCTCACATCGCAGCGACAACCAGAACCTGCCGATTCCTCCTGAGCAACGTCAGAAGGATCCACCCCTTCCTGACAAAAGAAGCCACCCAACTCCTCGTCCAATCAACAGTCATCTCCCGCCTCGACTACTGCAACGCACTGCTTGCTGGCCTCCCGGCCACTGCCACTAAGCCTCTTCAACTCATTCAGAACACAGCGGCCCGCCTGATCTCAAACCTACCGAAGTCGGCCCATGTCACCCCACTTCTTAGGGACCTGCACTGGCTCCCCATTGCTGCACGAATCCGCTTCAAGGCCCTCGACCTAGCATACCGTGCGGCAAAGGGAACCGCTCCCGCCTACCTCCGGTCAATGGTCTCTAACTACACACCCTCAAGACCCCTACGCTCTGCATCTTCTGCCGCCTCAGACCTACTCCTATCCAAGCTCCGGGAGGGTCATCAAGGAGAAGTCGCCTATTCTCAGTCCTTGCCCCACAATGGTGGAATGAACTACCCACCCCAGTTAGGACAGCCGAAACACGTCCAATCTTTCGCCGTAGACTAAGACGCACTTCTTCAACCATTATCTGAATAAAAAAAAAAAATAATAATCTAACCCTAACTAACCGTACTGTCATGCACTTGTCCTAATATACTAACCTACACTGTAGCACTCAACACTTTGATGAACATTGTTGCTCAGCTGATAGAGTTGTGCCCTTCCTGATGGCTTGTCGTACAGAACTTGTAAGTCGCTTTGGATAAAAGCGTCAGCTAAATGACTAAATGTAAATGTAAATGTAATAGATAATAAAAGAAATACCGTGACAGAAACGTAGATCTACGTTTCCCGGCACTTAACGATCGGACAACAGAAACGTAGATCTACGTGAACGGCAGTCAATGTGTTGTCTGGTATAGGGGTGTGGGGAGGGAGGGAGGGAGGGCTTTATTTAACTTTTTATTTTATTTTGGCCCTGTGGGCCCAACTGTAAAATGTAATCTTCAAATAAAAAAACCTTGATAAAAAAAAAGAATCCACCTGTTCAATTATACATGTGTTAGTTTGAAAGGTTCAACGTGGTGAAGCAGTCGCATGAAGAACCCTGCGAGTCCATTTGAAGTTCTCTGATGAGCGGGAAGTCGGCACGTT
Organism: Notolepis coatsorum; assembly: GCF_963971535.1. NCBI lineage: Eukaryota > Metazoa > Chordata > Actinopteri > Aulopiformes > Paralepididae > Notolepis > Notolepis coatsorum. The sequence goes on along the minus strand of NC_140176.1, from coordinate 75,393 downwards.
GACTCATGGTTCCGTAGAGATGGAGACGGAGTTCCTTTCAGGTGACGTATAGTTCATACCGAGGGATTTTAATTGACTTTACTTTCATTTGAATTGCAAACACATGGGTTGTCCCAAAATATTCTGAAAGGACATAATATGGTTGTTTGTCTCAGTCCTTGCCCCACAATGGTGGAACGAACATATCGTCTGGATCCATATTGGCCTCTTTTTTGGCAGAAATGTATTCCTTTTCAGTCACAATATTTGATTTGATATGTTTTATGCGAAGAGACAAATTAAGAATAATAATAATAATAATAATAATAATGTCTTGAATTGATATCGCACCTTTCACATACCCAAGGGGGAGGGAGAGGATAA
>NC_140176.1:0-74830 GCF_963971535.1 Notolepis coatsorum | reverse complement strand
CATGTAATGTATGTAATGTAATGTATGAATGTAATGTATGTAATGTAATGTAATGTATGAATGTAATGTATGTAATGTAATGTATGTAATGTAATGTAATGTATGTAATGTATGTAATGTAATGTATGTAATGTAATGTATGTAATGTAATGTAATGTATGTAATGTAATGTATGTAATGTAATGTATGTAATGTAATGTATGGAATGTATGTTATGGAATGTATGGAATGTATGGAATGTAATGCATGTAATGTATGTAATGTAATGTATGTAATGTAATGCAATGTATGTAATGTATGTAATGTAATGTATGTAATGTAATGTATGTAATGTATGTAATGTATGTAATGTAATGTATGTAATGTATGGAATGTATGTTATGGAATGTATGGAATGTATGGAATGTAATGCATGTAATGTATGTAATGTAATGTATGTAATGTAATGCAATGTATGTAATGTATGTAATGTATGAATGTAATGTATGTAATGTAATGTATGTAATGTATGAATGTAATGTATGTAATGTAATGTATGTAATGTAATGTATGTAATGTATGTATGTAATGTATGAATGGAATGTATGTAATGTAATGTATGTAATGAATGTAATGTATGTAATGTATGTAATGTAATGTATGTAATGTAATGTATGTAATGTATGTAATGTAATGTATGTAATGTAATGTAATGTAATGTATGTAATGTAATGTAATGTAATGTAATGTATGTAATGTAATGTATGTAATGAATGTAATGTATGTAATGTATGTAATGTAATGTATGTAATGTAATGTAATGTATGTAATGTATGTAATGTAATGTATGGTATGAATGTAATGTATGTAATGTAATGTATGTAATGTATGTAATGTATGTATGTAATGTAATGTAATGTATGTAATGTAATATAATGTATGTAATGTAATGTATGTAATGTAATGTATGAATGGAATGTATGAATGGAATGTATGTAATGTAATGTATGTAATGTATGTAATGTGTGTAATGTATGTAATGTGTGTAATGTATGTAATGTATGTAATGTAATGTAATGTATGAATGTAATGTATGTAATGTAATGTAATGTATGTAATGTAATGTATGAATGTAATGTAATGTATGTAATGTATGTAATGTATGAATGTAATGTATGAATGTAATGTAATGTAATGTATGTAATGTATGTAATGTATGAATGTAATGTATGTAATGTATGTAATGTAATGTATTTAATGTAATGTATGTAATGTAATGTATGGAATGTATGTAATGTAATGCATGTAATGTATGTAATGTAAAGCCGCTGGCAGCCAGTGTTAGCAGACGCTCTCATCCAGGAGACAGATCACATTCTACTGTGACCGACGAAGCAAGTAGCCGGCAAGAGCAGCACTCAGTAAATGTAGTGTGTAGAGAGAGAGAGAGGGCGTTAGTGTTAAACCAATATGGGTTCTTCCGGGCCGATACACATCCATACGTTCTGCAGCCTCAGCAGAGTGACTTCTGTTCCACTCCGGGATCCCACAGCTCACAGCAACACTACAGCAACACTACAGCAATCCAATCCAATCCAATCCAACTTTATTTATAAAGCCACAGGGGCACAAAGAACTATAAACAGCACTAGAAATAGATAAAAAAAAACAAGATCAGAGTACTTTAAAAATAATATTTAAAAGCAAAGGACACAGTAACAGAACGATAAAACAACAACACAGTAAGACAATAAGATCATAAACTCAACAAGCTACATGGTGTCGAAAGCCAGAGAGAAAAGGTGGGTCTTAAGGAGGCCTTTGAAACGGGGCAGTGATGAGGCCTAATCTGCAGTGGCAGCTCATTCCACATTTTGGGGGCGACAGCGGAGAAGGCACGGCCCCCCCCTGAGCTTACGCCTAGTTGTAGGCACCACTAGGAGCAGCTGGTCAGCTGACCTGAGAGAGCGAGAAGGTGTATAGACCTGCAACAGCTCAGAGAGGTAGGGTGGGGCAAGGTCATGAAGACCTTTAAAAGCAAATAAAATAATTTTTTAATTAATCCTAAAGTGCACGGGGAGCCAGTGGAGTGAGGATAAAATCGGTGAGATGTGGTCATATTTACGAGCAACACTACAGCAACACACAGACAAACGGATAACAGTAGAGAATAGCAGAACAATGATGAAGATAGAGCTCTAAATGACAATACATTAGTTACAGTATGGGTGTAAACAATGATTGATTGATTGATTGATTAATTGAACATTTTATTAACAGATTGCAGAATGGGTACAATACAGTACGGCTCAATACACACAATTGTTAAGGGGATGCAGACCAGAGAAAGACTTTCGTCTTGTTTACATCAGGGTCCCCCATTTTCAATTCATAGTGAATATGACATACATGACATACAGATAGACAGTACTGCTACACCTATACATTTATGACATACCAGATCTACAAATATACAGTACTGTTTATGTGTACAAAAAGAGTCTAAAAAGAGAGTATATACATTTGAGGGGGAAGAAACTATACATTGGAGGAGGTTGGGTAGGTGGGGTGGGGTGGGGGGGAAACTGTACATTGGAGGTGGTTGGGTGGGTGGGGGGGGGGGTTGGGTAGGCGGGGTGGGTAACTGTACATTGGAGGTGGTTGGGTGGGTGGGGGGGGGGTTGGGTAGGCGGGGTGGGTAACTGTACATTGGAGGTGGTTGGGTGGGTGGGGGGCGGGGTTGGGTAGGCGGGGTGGGTAACTGTACATTGGAGGTGGTTGGGTGGGTGGGGGGGGGGGTTGGGTAGGCGGGGTGGGTAACTGTACATTGGAGGGGGTTGGGTTAGGACATTTACAGGGGCCAGCTTCGAATTGCAGTCTCCCGTAGGTGTTCTTTGAGCGGTTTTGAAAGTGGGGAGTGATTCACATTCAAGTCAAGTCAAGTCAAGAGTTTTATTTGTCACGGCATACAAGTATACAATGAAATGCAGGTGGTCTTGCCCGCAATGATGTGCAATACAGTAGTACAACATATAATAGAATCCAATAAAACAACATTGTGCAATAAACAGGTAACATAGTGGGGCATCTCGGTATTTGTACATAAGTTATTTACAGAGCATGAAGGACATGCTAGGTCCTTCGGTAGTGCAATACACTGTTTTTAAACTATTTTTAAAGTGACCTTTCCTTTGTGGCCATAAGTGTGGGCGTGTGCAGCATGAGTGTGTGCTTGCTCAGTTCAGTGTTCTGTGTTCAGTGTTCATTCCTTTACAGCTTTGTGTATGGCGTTGATAAAGATCGAGCTCTAAATAACAATACATTAGTTACAGTATGGGTGTAAACAATGATAAAGATCGAGCTCTAAATAACAATACATTAGTTACAGTATGGGTGTAAACAATGATAAAGATCGAGCTCTAAATAACAATACATTAGTTACAGTATGGGTGTAAACAATGATAAAGATCGAGCTCTAAATAACAATACATTAGTTACAGTATGGGTGTAAACAATGATAAAGATCGAGCTCTAAATAACAATACATTAGTTACAGTATGGGTGTAAACAATGATAAAGATCGAGCTCTAAATAACAATACATTAGTTACAGTGATAGATAGCACTAGATTATAACGAGCACGGTGGTGTTGTGCAGCGGAGCGGCGGAGACAACAATACAAATATATCAACATTATAACACAATTATCACAGTCCAGGTGTGGAGAGAGAGAGAGAGAGAGAGAGAGAGAGAGAGGTCATGGAAAAAATAGTCTACGAACAGGTCGAAAAGTACCTAGCGGAAAAAAATCTAATCTACGAATTCCAATCTGGCTTCAGAACATCCCACTCCACTGACACATGCCTTCTCTATTTGAATGACCACATCAAACAAGAGGTGGACGCAGGCAAATACTGCGGCATGGTCATGCTGGACCTACAAAAGGCCTTTGACACGGTCAATCACTCCATTCTGATTGACAAGCTAAAAGCAATTGGTTTTGATAGTCTATCAGTGAGCTGGATGCAATCCTACCTTGAGGGGAGGGAACAGATGGTGGAGGTAAACGGTACCCTATCCCCCCCCCTCACAGTGAGCTGTGGTGTTCCACAAGGAAGCATACTAGGACCGCTACTGTTCCTAATTTATGCAAATGACATGTCGTCAGCTTGTGACTGCAACTTGTTCCTGTTTGCGGACGACTCAGCCCTGCTGGTCTCTGACAAGAACAAGTTACAGGTTGAAAAAACCCTCAGCTCGGAACTAGGCAGAATCTGCATATGGCTCGCTGATAACAAACTATCATTACACATGGGCAAAACAGAGTCCATTCTCTTCGGTTCAAATAACAAACTCAGCAAGACCGACGGCTTCTCAGTTACAGTGGGTGACAATATTGTCACAAGGAAAGATGAAATTACCTACCTGGGGTCCATCCTAGAGGCTAATCTCTCCTGTGACAAAATGGCATCCAATGTAATAAAAAAAGTCAACCAACGAACTCGATTCTTGTACCGGATCTCCTCTCTGGTAAACAAGAACACCCTGAAGACTCTGGCAGGAGCACTCATTCAGGGGTACTACGACTATGCTTGCACCTCATGGTACCAAAGCACCTCAAAGGCGCTAAAAACAAAATTACAAACATCTCAAAACAAACTGGTCAGACTACTGCTTGACCTTACTCCTAGAACCCACCTCACCCCTGCCCACTTCGACAACCTAGGATGGCTTAGAGTAGACGACAGAGTACAACAACTTGCAATGGGCCTGGTCTACAAGATACACTACACGACCAAGGTACCCATGTACATGTCAAAATACTTCCCAAAGGTCAGTGAATACCACGATCACAACACCAGAGGGAGCTCCACAAATCATGTCAAACCCAGATTCGGCTCAAATAAGGGACTAAACACGTTTCGCAATTATGCCACATCAATGTGGAACGCCCTACCCAAAGCTGTAAAGGAATGTGGATCACTACCCACTTTCAAAACCTCTCTCAAGGGACACCTACGGGAGACTGCAATTCAACACTGGCCCCTGTAAATATCCTAACCCAATCATTCCAACCCCCTCCAATGTACAGTCATGTACCTAGTATGGTTTTGTCAATAGTTCAATGTACAATTGTGTTTGTTTGTACAGTGTCTCCTCCCCCCCCCCCCTCAATGTACAGTGTTACTTGTTTATACAGTATGCCCCCCGCCCCCCCCCCCCCCCCCAACCACCTCCAATGTAAATTACCCAGTATGGTTGTCAATATCCCAATGTACCCAACCCCCCCCACCCAACCTCCAATGTACAGTTTCTACGTCAAATGTATATACTCCCTTTTCTTGACTCCTTCTGTATCACAAACAGTACTGTATTTGCAAATCTGGTATGTCATAAATGTATAGATGTAGCAGTACTGACTATCTGTATGTCATGTATGTCATATATGTCTATATGAATTGAAAATGGGGGACCCTGATGGAAACAAGACAAACGTCTTTCTCAGGTCTGCATCCCCTTAACAATTGTATGTATTGAGCCGTACTGTATTGTACCCATTCTGCAATCTGTTAAATAAAGTTTTCATTCATTCATTCATTCAGAGAGAGAGAGAGAGAGAGAGAGAGAGAGAGAGAGAGAGAGAGAGAGAGAGAGAGAGAGAGAGAGGAGAGAGGGAGAGAGAGAGAGAGAGAGAGAGAGAGAGAGAGAGAGAGAGAGAGAGAGAGAGAGAGAGAGAGAGAGAAAGAGAGAGAGAGAGAGAATTCGATATATATATATTGTATTAAAAAATATGCACACCCGAGCCGCTAGAGGTCGCCAAAGTGCCGGTGGGAAAACGCCCTCAAGAGGGCCCACATGTGGAACGTTGCATGCTAAGAGGTTTGTTAAGACCACAAGCCCACCTTGTGTTGTCGTATGACTGGTGTATTATGTTGTCTCTTCTCTGTCTGCTTGGTTTGTCCTGCATGTCTTGTTTCTGTTTTCTTATTGTTCCTGTCTTTCTGTTTGACTTGTTTCCCCGGGCTGTGCCCGTGTGGATGAGGGGCAGGTTAGGATAAGAATACAGACAGGCGGGGCGGCCGGGTGGCGCAGCGGACATTGCGCTCGTCACCAACGCACGAGACACCGGTATCAAATCCGGCTGTCGCCGTTGCCTCCGGCTTGGGCCGGCCGTCATACTGACTCAATTGGCAGAGTCAGCGGGAGGGGAGTCGATGGGTGGCAATCTGGACGTTGTAAACAGCGACTCCTGCAGGTCGGTTGGGGTGACGCCTGCACAGCAGAGACAGGAAAATGGCGGGGGCAGTGTGAGCCTCCCACACGTTACTCCTCGCCAATGAGAGTCCGCGCTGGCAGGTGAAAAGATGCGACTGGCTGCCTCCACATGTATCGGAGGGGACATGCGATTGCGATGGGCTTCTACCCATCCCTACGACCGGCCAGTGGAGGGGAGAATTGGCACGGCTAAATTGGGATGGGAGAAAAATAGAAAAAGAGGAGAAAAAGTGGATAAAAAAAAGAAAAATACAGACAGGCTCATGGGACAGATACTTGTGTACAACCTAATACATACAACCTAATGTCTGCTCTTGTTTGACCTGAATTGTTTGTATTATGCTTATTGTAATGTTTTTATTGTGATAAATATTTGTAGGATATCACTGAATAAACAATTGTGTACAAGTTTCCCACTACAGCGCTTGCTGCCGTGCCCTAAGGACCGCAAGGGAAATAAGTTTTACTTTTTTGTGTAATCCAGATGAATTTGTATGCATACCATGTGCCATCCCATAATGCTATCTCTCTCGCCCAGTTTAAAAACCTGCTGAAGACCCATCTCTTCCCCCGAGCCTCTGGTCTCTGGTGCTGCTCAGCATCCTATTCATTCTGTTTGTTCTATTGTGTTTTGTTCTGTTGTTGTTCTGTTCCGTTTTAGAAATGTGTTTCTTAGTTTAGGTCACCGTTATCCTCTCCCCTCCCCCTTGGGTATGTGAAAGGTGCGATATCAATTCAAGACATTATTATTATTATTATTATTATTCTTAATTTGTCTCTTCGCAAAAAACATATCAAATCAAATATTGTGACTGAAAAGGAATACATTTTCTGCCAAAAAAGAGGCCAATATGGATCCAGACGATATGTTCGTTCCACCATTGTGGGGCAAGGACTGAGACAAACAACCATATATGTCCCTTTTCAGAATCTTTTGGGACAACCCATGTGTTTGCAATTAAAATGAAAGTAAAGTCAATTAAAATCCCTCTGTATGAACTATACATCACCTGAAAGGATTCCGTCTCCATCTCTATGGAACCATGAGTCAACGTGCCGACTTCCCGCTCATCAGAGAACTTCAGATGGACTCGCAGGCTTCTTCATGCGACTGCTTCACCACGTCGAACCTTTCAAACTAACACATGTATAATTGAACAGGTGGATTCTTTTTTTTTATCAAGGTTTTTTTATTTGAAGATTACATTTTACAGTTGGGCCCACATGGGCCAAAATAAAATAAAGAGTTAAATAAAGCCCTCCCTCCCTCCCCTCCCCCCACCCCTATACCAGACAACACATTGACTGCCGTTCACGTAGATCTACGTTTCTGTCGTCCGATCGTTGAGTGCCGGAAACGTAGATCTACGTTTCTGTCACGGTATTTATTTTATTATCTATATCCATTCATAATTCAGCGGGGCACCTTGTGCATACTGTTCTGTCTGAGTGTGTCTGAGTGTGTCTGAGCTGGCAGACGGTATTATACCGCCCTCTAACGCCTTCGGCCAGTAATGCACCCGGTTAGAAACGGGTTAGTTTATTTTCTATACCGAGCTGCGGCGTGCGGGAGGGTCCTAAACACTCCGGCAAAACACACGCTTCTAGGGATGGCTTGGACAACTGACCCCGCCCTCCTGTTGAAGAGCAATGTCCAATAACGTCGGAGGCACGATCGCTGTGGATAACTGGAATGTCGATGAGATTATTGGATTCTTTTTTTTTCATTACTTCAGAGACCAGGTAAGGACACCATATATGAAAGCTTGCGTTGATCTGATATTTATTTCTACTGCGATTGAAGCTATATGTGTTTATGTGTCTGGCTGTTGGGTTGCAGGAGGAGGGGGGGGGCGCCGGTCTAAATCACATTGCATGCGTGCACACAAAAATGCTGTTTTCGTGTCTTTTCCCTGGAATTGCTCAGAAGCGGCCTGACTATGTTCATATTCAAAACGGTATAAAAAGGTAATGTATGGATGAAAGAATTATCTGTTTTTTTTGCACGTTGACCAGAAGCAGCTCAATGAGACTCGAGGGCGTTATTAGACCCATAGCGATACTATAAAATATAGGTTTAGTTCTACAAACTACAACTACGTTTACATGGGGTTAATGGGCGGCACAAAAGTGGTCACTTCCCGGAAGGGGCGTGGCACTCAATGTGTTAAATATCTTAAAGCATTTCCTAATCATTGTTTTTCCTTTTAAATCACCAGACAGTAGTGAATATATACATCTCTTGTTTTCTGCAGATAGAGAAAGAGAAACGTAAGAACATAAAAGAAGAATAAGAAGCAGTCAAATCGCCTCTGTCACATTATCCGCTTCCATATCCTCAAAGAAAGTCAGGAAAGGATCCCAGATATTGTGGAGTTTTTCGGTACAACCTCTGACAGTATACCTGATCCTCTCCAGTTAATACCCTAGAGAGAACCCAGCACATCCGCAGGCGAGAAGCAAAACAAACGTCTGGTCGATTAAGCATGATGATGAATGTACAAGTCTGGTAACCCCCCCCCCCCCCCCCCTCCCTGACACCTATAAAAAACAAGGTGCCCAAAATACCCTTCAGAAACTAATCCACACCTAAGGTGCTTGTGTTGGGGTTCTCTAAAGAGCCAACCGCTCTGGCCCTCGTCGAGCCCCTTAGGCAAAAGAAAATAATAAAGAGAAAACCAAATAGGATAAAGAAAAGTAAAGGTTTTTACTCAGATCTTGATATTATATCAAACCTTCTGCTGCCCAGTGAGGTACACCTAAACAGGCAAGGTAATATAGGTGGCAACGGTAAACGGTAAGCATAATAGTAATATATTAACATCATCACAATTTACATTTACATTTACATTTAGTCATTTAGCTGACGCTTTTATCCAAAGCGACTTACAAGTTCTGTGCGACAAGACAGCAAGAAGGGTATAACTCTATCAGCTGAGTAACAATGTTCATCAAAGTGTTGCGTGTTACAGTGTAGGTTAGTTTATTAGGACAAGTGCATGACATTAAGGTTAGTCGGGGTTAGATTTTATTTTTTATTTTTATTTTTTTTATCATTTCAGATAATGGTTGAAGAAGTGAGTCTTTAGTCGACGGCGAAAGATTGGACGGGATTCGGCTGTCCTAACTGGGATGGGTAGTTCATTCCACCATTGTGGGGCAAGGACTGAGAATAGGCGGCTTCTCTTTGATGACCCTCCGGGAGCTTGGATAGGAGTAGATCTGAGGCGGCCAGAAGACGCAGAGCGTAGGGGTCTTGAGGGTGTGTAGTTAGAGACCATTGACCGGAGGTAGGCGGGAGCGGTTCCCTTTGCCGCACGGTATGCTAGGTCGAGGGCCTTGAAGCGGATACGTGCAGCAATGGGGAGCCAGTGCAGGTCCCTAAGAAGTGGGGTGACATGGGCTGACTTCGGTAGGTTTGAGATCAGGCGGGCCGCTGCATTTTGAATGAGTTGAAGAGGCTTGGTGGCAGTGGCCGGGAGGCCAGCTAGCAGTGCGTTGCAGTAGTCGAGGCGGGAGATGACTGTTGATTGGACGAGGAGTTGGGTGGCTTCTTTTGTCAGGAAGGGGCGTATCCTTCTGACGTTGCTCAGGAGGAATCTGCAGGTTCTGGTTGTCGCTGCGATGTGAGCAGAGAAGTTCAACTGGTCGTCGAGGACAACACCAAGGTTCTTGGCGGTCGGCGACGCGGTCACAGCTGCATTCTCGACTGTGATGGAGAGGTCGGTCAGGGGGGAGGATTTGGCCGGCAGGTGGAGCAATTCTGTTTTGCTTAGGTTCAGTTTGAGGTGGTTGGTCGTCATCCAGGCGGAGATGTCGGACAGACAGGCCGAGATCCGCTCAGAGACGTGGATATCTGAGGGAGGGAAGGAGAGGAAGAGTTGAGTATCATCGGCATAACAATGATATGAGAAGCCATGAGATGTGATAATGTTACCCAGTGATTTAGTGTAGAGGGAGAAGAGAAGGGGTCCTAGGACCGAGCCCTGGGGGACACCCGTCCGGAGGGGGCGGGTGGCCGACAGAGTCCCTCTCCATGACACTTGGTAGGAGCGGTCATTGAGGTATGATGTCAGCCATGTCAGCGCAGATCCAGCCACTCCCATTCCTGCGAGGGCCGCGAGGAGGATCTGATGGTTGACTGTGTCGAAGGCTGCAGATAGATCTAGGAGAATCAGGACAGAGGAGAGGCCTTTCGCTTTTGCTAAGTGAAGTGCCTCTGTGACCGCAATGAGGGCCGTTTCTGTGGAGTGGCCAGTCCGGAAGCCAGACTGATTGGGGTCTAGGAGGTCATTCTGTAAGAGATAAGCAGTAAGTTGGTTGGATACAGCACGTTCAAGTGTTTTAGAAAGGAAGGAGAGAAGAGAGACAGGGCGATAGTTGGCTATGACGGTGGGGTTCAGGGTTGGTTTTTTTATGAGGGGCGTGACTCTGGCTTGTTTTAGGGAGGTGGGGACCACCCCCGAGTTGAGTGAGGAGTTGATGGTTGCAGTTAGGAATGGGAGGATGTCCGGTGCTATGGTCTGGAGGAGTGGGGAGGGTAGCTGGTCCAGCTGGCATGTAGTCGGACGGTTCGACGTTACCAGTGTCAGGGTCTCGGCTTCTGTAATGGGAGAGAAAGATGACAGAGTGAAGGATGAGGTTCTCGATTCAGCGTTTGGAATGGGTGGGGGTTGGGAGAAGGAGCTGCGGATGTTCTCCACTTTTTCCTCAAAGAAGATCGCAAAGTCTTCGGCAGAAAAAGATGAGGGAGGAGGAGGTGGGGGGGGAGTGAGGAGGGAGGACATGGTAGCATGCAGTTTGCGAAGATTCTTGGCAGAGGCCTCGATCCTATGGTGAAAGAAAGAAGCTTTGGCATTAGTAATGGTTTTGGAGAATGTTAACAAGAGGTTGTGATATGTGTCGATGTCAGCAGTGAGGCGTGACTTTCTATACTTCCTCTCAGCCGCTCTCAGGACCTGTCTTTGTTCTCTCACTGCATCCGTCAGGCACCCACAATGAGATGGGTGCCTGGTTAGATAATATAGAACAAATTAGAAGGAGAGGAAATATATTACTGGAGGCAGGTAACAGACAAACGTCAACATGTCCCCTTCCTCTGAGCAATAGAGCCCATAGTGATAATTGCACATGGGTGAGCATTAGCAAAGTATCCAGCTGGCGTGAGAGCGTGGACACGTGTGTGCGTATGTGCGTGTGTCCATGTGTCTATGAGTGGGTGTGTGCCTTGACGTGTGCCCTTCAGTGTACGAGCAGTTGTGAGCGTGTGTGCCTATGTGTGTGTGTGTGCGTGGATGTATGGGACACGACCGGGGTGTAAGTGTATGAGTGTGTAAGTGAGTCTATGCCCGTGTGCCTGTGTAAGAATAGAATAGAATAGAATAGACTTTTAATTGTCATTGCACAGTATACAACGAAATTTCAGGGGAGCTCCCACAGACCGTAGTACATATATACATACATGAACACATAACACATATAACACTGTACATAACAGAATATTTTAAATAATAAAGTGCATGATGGGTGGTAATCAGTGATTATCAAGTGCAGTGGTAAGTGCATGGTGCACGTGAGGGGACAGTCAATGAGCATTTAACAGTCTAACTGCTTGGGGGAAAAAGCTGTTCTTAAATCTTGTACTCTTGGCATGTATGGACCGGTATCTGTGTATGTGTGTCTCTATATGTGCGTCTATGCATGTGCGTGCGTGTCTACGTGTGTGTGTAAGATTTGTAGCACTTGAATGAGCATTAAAAGGATAGTGTGCTACTTCATCAGTCGTATATTGGCCAGTACTTCTGTCTACGTGTGTGAATGACCACTGATCAGATGCGATGTAGGAATGCGGATTGAATCGAGTCCCACACCGGTGAAATTAGAGTAGTATCAAGAATAGAGCTTTTATTGAAGGCGTCCTGGCAAAGCGGTCATCTCAAAGCATTCTCTCTGACAATATTCAAAAGTATTTGGTTACAAAGTTCTGGTCGTAGTCTAATAAAGGTTTCTTCTTTAGCAGTTTCAGCAGCAGCAGCAGCAGCACCTTCACCGATGATCAAGTCTGGATGGTGTTTTTCTCTTCTTCTCTCCGTTTCGTTCGTTCCTTCTTCTGCCTGGGAGCGTGCTTTTAAACCTTTTAGACACGCCCCTGTTGCCAGCGTCATCATGATGACAGACACAAAAATACAACCAACCAGAGCAGCCGGGGGCCATCTTTGAAATATGAGACAGAGGGAGTCCTCCCTCTTCCTCTAACGCTACTGTTGCAAGCCATTCTGAAGAAGGTGTGTTCACACCGAAACGTCATGATTACAGGCTGCCAATAAATTTGGAAAAACCTGGAGTGCGTGCCTGGACATTGTTTTCCTATTTTTATGTCCTTCTGACATAGCCCATCGCTTCACCTGCATCGATGAATTATTTGTCTTCTCCATTGTACGTGATGCGGAACCGGGCCGGGAAAAGAATGCCATACCGGGTGTCCTCACGGCCACGTAGTAGCTTCCTCACCTCCGTGAATGCAGCTCTGGCCTTTGCGACGCTTGCAGCATAGTCCAGAAAGATCGCAATAGCCACTCCGTCGGACCATAGTGGGGCTTGGGTGCGCGCCCTGCTCAGCACCTCGACACAGTCTTGATAATAATGTAGCTTAGCTACGATGGCGCGTGGTTTTCCGTCTGATCTCTTCGGCCCCAGGTGTGAGCGATCAACCAGAATCTCATCATCGCGTCCTTAAGTAGTTTTGAGACCGAGGCTGTTGAACTGGATCCATTGGTCTCAGGCTCCTATTAATAATAACTTTATTCCTATTATCCTCACGTTGCACCTCTTCCCTCCATATCCTCACATTTCTCTCTGATGCCGGTCATCTCTGCCCCCAGGTCCTTGACTGTGGTTTGCAGAACTGCGACCTCATCTGCCCACGCTGATAGTCCGGCCTCCATTTCCTTGCCTGTGACTTTTAACTTGTCAATTTCTTCGCGTATAGCCGCAGTATTATTTCGTATTTCCGCTTTTACCTCCTGTAGCTCCTTTTTAATAAAGTTGAAGTCTTTGGAAAGTGCGTTCTTCAGTTCTGATTTTATTATCGCAGAAATGTCTGCTTTTAGCGTGCGAAGAATCTCCGACTTCAAAGCTGCAGTGTCGGTAGCTGGCATTCTTGAAGGAGTGGCTCTCGTCACCGGTGTGGGGGTGGAAGTGGAACTCTGCGTCGAGGCTGTGTTTGGGCCTAGGAGTGGGTGGTCCAGTGGACTTAAATGTACGCAGATTCGCCGCCATCTGCCCATATAAATATTGTCCACTGGCTTAGTCAATGTATCCTGAGTCAAATTCACCAAGTTTTGTGAAGTAGAAAGCTTATTAAATTAAAATAAAGCAGAGACTCACTCGACGAGAGCTCAAACAAACCGCGTGTCACTCCATAGCCAGCTTAGCCACGCCCCCTGAACAGGTGGATTCTAATAACGTGTTTAAAATGTGCGTTTGTGTTTGAAAGAGAGAGAGAGAGAGACATCAGAGACATATACTTATAATGCAAAACTCCCGTACTGTACCTACTGGGAGAAATACAACAATGTGCAAAACACGGCAGCGAGATTTGTGAGCTGCTGTGACAAGAAAATTACATCCAATGGAATACAACCACCATAAAGACTGTCAACCACCCATATATTCCTGCACTGTACTGATTGATCTCTGTTTGATTGTTTTGCTTCGTTCTGTCTGTTTTAATGCTAGAGAGAGAGAGAGAGAGAGAGAGAGAGAGAGAGAGAGAGAGAGAGAGAGAGGCTTCATCACTCATGCTTGCTTTCCTTTTGTGGCATTTTCTATCCTTGAACTACTATAAATCAAACCCTTCCCCGCTCAGAGTGACAGCATATAACATACAGCAATGCAATGACAGGAGTGGGGGGGGGGGGGCTTAAGAAGAGGGGATCTTACACAAGGCATTTTATAATTCATATTTGAGTGGTTTTGTGTAATTGTTACACAAAATTGTTGCAGTATTTGTTCGAAGTCAGAATGTGACCTGGCCGCCTCATTCAGAGCAGCGTGATTAGTTTAGTATTTTTCATCCGTTTTTATTTTGATCTTGTTTTACATTTTTTGTTTTAAATTCAGTTTTGTTTCAGTTAGCTTCCAGCGTGGGCAGTTGCCTCACAGTCATCAAACATCCCATAATAAACACCTCCCTTTGTGAAGGCAGTTGACTCACAGTCATCAAACATCCTATAATAAACACCTCCCTTTGTGAAGGCAGTTGACTCACAGTCATCAAACATCCCATAATAAACACCTCCCCTTAGGGCGGCTGGGTGGCGCAGCGGACATTGCGCTCGTCACCAATGCAAGAGACACCGGGTTCGACTCCGGCTGTCGGCGTTGCCTCCGGCTTGGGCCGGCCGTCATACTAACTCAATTAGCGGGTGGAAGTCGTTGGGTGGTAATCTGGACGTTGTGGACAGCGACTCCTACAGGTCGGTTGGGGGATGCCTGCACAGCAGAGACAGGAAGTAGTGGGGGTAGTGTGAGCCTCCCACACGTTACACCTCGCCACTGAGAGTCCGCGCTGGCAGGTGAAAAGATGTGACAGGCTGCCTCCACATGTATCGGAGGGGACATGTGATGCAAGGCTTCTATCCTCCCTACAACCGACCAGTGGGGGGCATATGCGAGCAACGTTCAAGACGGGGGAGGGGAGAATTGGCACGGCTAAATTGGGATGGGAAGAAAAATTGAAAAAGAGGAGAAAAAGTGGATAAAAAAAATTATAAACACCTCCCTTTGTGAAGGTAGTTGACTCACAGTCCTCAAACATCCCATAATAAACATCCCAGTCTCAATACACATCACACACCACAGCCTCCTCATGGTCGTCATGGTGACACACTTCACCAAAACGACGGTTAGACGTCCAGAAAGCATCTCTGAAATGCCTGTAATTAGGGACAGAGCGAGTGACGCGCGCTCCCCTGGATCGTTAAGTGCTCCGTTTATCCTTTCCACGGCTTTAATAACCACCAACAAGCTGCCCAGAGCCGCCGCGCGGACCAGCAGGGCTTGTGCCAACACAGGCCTCCACCAATCAGCAACATTACTGCTAAGTAGGAAAATGGGACCAGAGCTCCAGAAATGTGAATTATCCCTTTAACTCGTACGTCTCTAATGAAGCCGTGATTATGCGTATCGCCCCCCGGCCACGTCCCCCCCCCCCACGTGAAGAGTAACCGCACGGAGATTAACTTAACGAGCCGCTGATTTGCCTCCGATGGAGAATCTTTGCCAAAAACCTTGGTGGAGTAAATCACATGGAGCTGGAAGAGCAGGTCACTCTCTCTGGTCACTCTCTCTCTCACTCTCTTGAAGAGTAATATAATAGTAACTAGTAAGAGTAGGTAAGGGATATGTACAGATATAGATATAGTAACTAGTAAGAGTAGGTAAGGGATATGTACAGATATAGATATAGTAACTAGTAAGAGTAGGTAAGGGATATGTACAGATATAGATATAGTAACTAGTAAGAGTAGGTAAGAGATATGTACAGATATAGATATAGTAACTAGTAAGAGTAGGTAAGAGATGTGTACAGATATAGATATAGTAACTAGTAAGAGATATGTACAGATATAGATATAGTAACTAGTAAGAGTAGGTAAGAGATGTGTAGTGTAGTCTGACGTCACTCTGGAGCGCCCGCGAGGTCCACCCGTATAGGGAGGTGTAGTCTGACGTCACTCTGGAGCGCCCGCGAGGTTCACCTGTATAGGGAGGTGTAGTCTGACGGCACTCTGCCCGCGAGGTCCACCCCTATAGGGAGGTGTAGTCTGACGTCACTCTGGACCGCCCGCGAGGTCCACCCGTTTAGGGATTTATCATTGCGAAAATGGATCACCGGCTATTGTAACAATTCTGCCTCATGAACATTGGAAAGCTTTCCATTTTTGCACAAAATGAGTTCCCTTCTATCACTAACATTATTGTTTAACTCATTCAGCGCCGGCCATTATCCTTATCCCGTTCTAGCTAGGCCACGCTTTAAAGATAGGGGTGCGTCACCTTGTTTGTAGATCTATATTCTTTTTTTTTGTATCCACTTTATCTCCCATTTTCAATTTTTCTCCCATCCCAATTTCGTATCATCCAATTCAACCCTCCCCTGTCTCGAACGCTGTTTCTTGCCTCCCACAAGCCGGCTGCAATGTGGACTAAGTCATACATAGCACGAGTCCCCTCCGATACGCGAGGTAACAGCAGTCGCATCTTTTCACCTGCGCGGCGCGATCTTTCAGCGTCAGGGGTCTGGGCTTTGGAGGGGCGCCGCCCCCATCGCTTCCTGATTCTACTGCGCAGGCGCACCAACCGACCTGTAGGAGTCGCTGTCCACAACGCCCGATCCCCACCCATCAGTTTCCCACCCCCTAATACTGCCAATGTGTATTAGTACGGCCGACCAGCTAAACTGAAAGCAATGTGGTTTGATTGATTGATTGAAAAGTTTATTAACAGATTGCAGAATGGGTACAGTACAGTACAGCTCAATACATACAATTGTTAAGGGGATGCAGACCTGAGAAAGACTTTCGTCTTGTTTCCATCAGGGTCCTCCATTTTCAATTCATCATATGACACACACGACATACAGATAGACAGTACTGCTACATCTATACATTTATGACATACCAGATTTTCAAATACAGTACGGTTTGTGATACTAAAAAAATCCAGAAAAAGAGTGTATATACATTTGACATAGAAACTGTGCATTGGGGAGGTTGGGTAGGTGGGGTGGGGCTGTACATTGGAGGGGGGGGGGGGGACACTGTACATTGGAATACTGACCTACATTTGACATAGAAACTGTACATTGGAGGAGGTTGGGTAGGTGGAGTGGGGTTGGGTGGGGCTGTACATTGGAGGTGGGGGGGGGGGGGGGGGGGGGTTGGGTACTGTTACATTGGAATACTGACAAAGCCATGCTTGGTCTTTATTGTACAACTGGGTTAGGACATTTGTAGGGGCCAGTTTTGAATTGCAGTCTCCCGTAGGTGTTCTTTGAGAGTGTTTTTGAAGGTGGGTAGTGATTCACATTCCTTTACAGCTTTGGGTAGGGCGTTCCACATTGTTGTGGCATAATTGCGAAACGTGTTTAGTCCCTTGTTTGTGGAGCGCTGGGCTCGAACAGGCGAACCCAGCGTCTCCAGTATTCGTGGTGAGCGCCTTGCCCACTGCACCACGTAGCCGCCCTGTAGATCTATATTCTATATTATAGCTATGGAGACAATACTATGGTCATTTGACATACATTTGTCAGTATCTTCCATCGAACATGCAAAAAAGAATAAATTTTTTCATGAACACATTCACGCGTTATCACGTGGTGAATATTGTATAATTTCCGAGTGATCCGGGCTAATTCCTGAAAAGGTGAGTTATAGGGCGCTACGTGAATTCTGCTAAAAGCATTGGCGTTTCATCACTGGACACGCTAGTATTTCCAAATGTATATAATAGGTATTATGTTTCATCATGAATGCATGAAAGGGGGGGGGGGTCGTTTCTGATGCTTTCATTGTAGGATCAAGGTTGAATTGACGTCAGATAGTCCTTACCTTTGATCGGGGCTATTCCAAAAAGAATATTCCAATTGTTTGATCGCGATTTCCAGTATTGGTGTCCATCTGGTCCACGACATAAACCAGCACAACACATGCATCGAGTGTCCTGGACATGTTTCAATGTGATCGAGTGAACCTCTAGGCTTCCCTGGACTAAAATTGTCCGCCCGGAGGGGTTTAAATGTAACACACGGTCTGGAATAGGGTTTACTGCACTCTCGATACTGCCACCTAGCAGGATCTGGCAGGTACTGCACACTCAGGGTCCCAGTATGCCTTTTAACGGCAACATACAGGTCCGTGACATTGAATAGAATATTAAAATCGAAAAAAAGGAAAAATGATCCAAAAACGTATATATAGTGTTAAGTATTTTTGGTTGTAATAAAATTCGGCGATTCTTTTTTACGATTAATTTCGAATATCTTCATGTTGAGCTATAGATTGGTACACCATGCAAATGTTCATGCTTTATTCGTTTTAAACGAGACAATTTAGAAATGGGCAATGGGGAAATACGTTGCAATTTTGCGAGGTGGACCGGCCGGAAACAGCAATGACGTAACCACTACACCTCCCTATAGACCAGGACGTAACCACTACACCTCCCTATAGACCAGGAAGTAACCACTACACCTCCCTATAGACCAGGAAGTAACCACTACACCTCCGTATAGACCAGGACGTAACCACTACACCTCCCTATAGACCAGGAAGTAACCACTACACCTCCCTATAGACCAGGAAGTAACCACTACACCTCCCTATAGACCAGGAAGTAACCACTACACCTCCCTATAGACCAGGAAGTAACCACTACACCTCCCTATAGACCAGGAAGTAACCACTACACCTCCGTATAGACCAGGAAGTAACCACTACACCTCCCTATAGACCAGGAAGTAACCACTACACCTCCCTATAGACCAGGAAGTAACCACTACACCTCCCTATAGACCAGGAAGTAACCACTACACCTCCCTATAGACCGGAAGTAACCACTACACCTCCCTATAGACCAGGAAGTAACCACTACACCTCCCTATAGACCAGGAAGTAACCACTACACCTCCCTATAGACCAGGAAGTAACCACTACACCTCCCTATAGACCAGGAAGTAACCACTACACCTCCCTATAGACCAGGAAGTAACCACTACACCTCCCTATAGACCAGGAAGTAACCACTACACCTCCCTATAGACCAGGAAGTAACCACTACACCTCCCTATAGACCAGGAAGTAACCACTACACCTCCCTATAGACCAGGAAGTAACCACTACACCTCCCTATAGACCAGGAAGTAACCACTACACCTCCCTATAGACCAGGAAGTAACCACTACACCTCCCTATAGACCAGGAAGTAACCACTACACCTCCCTATAGACCAGGAAGTAACCACTACACCTCCCTATAGACCAGGAAGTAACCGCTACACCTCCCTATAGACCAGGAAGTAACCGCTACACCTCCCTATAGACCAGGAAGTAACCGCTACACCTCCCTATAGACCAGGAAGTAACCACTACACCTCCCTATAGAACAGGAAGTAACCACTACACCTCCCTATAGACCAGGAAGTAACCACTACACCTCTCTATAGACCAGGAAGTAACCACTACACCTCCCTATAGACCAGGAAGTAACCACTACACCTCCCTATAGACCAGGAAGTAACCACTACACCTCCCTATAGACCAGGAAGTAACCACTACACCTCCCTATAGACCAGGAAGTAACCACTACACCTCCCTATAGACCAGGAAGTAACCACTACACCTCCCTATAGACCAGGAAGTAACCACTACACCTCCCTATAGACCAGGAAGTAACCACTACACCTCCCTATAGACCAGGAAGTAACCACTACACCTCCCTATAGACCAGGAAGTAACCACTACACCTCCCTATAGACCAGGAAGTAACCACTACACCTCCCTATAGACCAGGAAGTAACCACTACACCTCCCTATAGACCAGGAAGTAACCACTACACCTCCCTATAGACCAGGAAGTAACCACTACACCTCCCTATAGACCAGGAAGTAACCACTACACCTCCCTATATGGTGGTCAGGTTGAAGATAGTGGATATCGGCTTCGCAGATCGTACAGGACTCGACGTTGCAGGTGGAATGGATAGGAACGCTTAGGAGAGCAGCGGGGGGAGGACACAAGAACATGCCGGGGGGGGGGGGGGGGGGGGGGAGGCAGAGTGAGCGGGGGGGGGGGGGACACAAGAACATGCCGGGGGGGGGGGGGGGGGGGAGTGAGCGGGGGGGGCGGACACAAGAACATGCCGGGGGGGGGGGGGGGGGGAGTGAGCGGGGGGGCGGACACACAAGAACATGCCGGGGGGGGGGGGGAGTGAGCGGTGGGGCGGACACAAGAACATGCCGGGGGGGGGGGGGGGGGAGTGAGCGGGGGGGCGGACACACAAGAACATGCCGGGGGGGGGGGGGGGGGGGGAGTGAGCGGTGGGGCGGACACACAAGAACATGCCGGGGGGGGGGGGGGGGAGTGAGCGGGGGGGCGGACACACAAGAACATGCCGGGGGGGGGGGGGGGAGTGAGCGGGGGGGCGGACACACAAGAACATGCCGGGGGGGGGGGGGGGGGGAGTGAGCGGGGGGGCGGACACAAGAACATGCCGGGGGGGGGGGTGGAGTGAGCGGGGGGGGGGGGGGGGGACAAGAACACGCCGGGGGGGGGACGGAGTGAGCAGGGGGGGGACACAAGAACATGCCGGGGGGGGGACAAGAACATGCCCAGCTTACTCCCAGAGAAAACACAGGTCTCAAGCCCCCTCCCCCTAAACTAGTTAGTATTCTCTCCAGCCGTCATCCTCAGCCAATTCACAGTCAATGTCCCTAGTCTCTGTAGGCAGCGCATAGCCTGGGCGGAAACATGTAGAACATAGGTGAAGAGAAGCGGGGAGGAGAGGAGAGAAGAGGGGAAAATAGGAGAGGAGAGGAGAGGATAGATGATGAGAGAAGAGGAGAGGAGAAGAGAGACGAGGAGAGGAGAGGAGAGGTTAGGAGAGGAGAGGAGGAGAGAAGAGAGGAGAGGAGGAGAGGAGAGAAGAGAAGAGGCGAAGAGAGGAGGAGAGAAGAGAAGAGAAGAGAAGAGAAGGGAAGAGAGGAGAGGAGGAGAGGAGAGAAGAGAAGAGGCGAAGAGAGGAGAGAAGAGGATAAGAGAAGAGAAAGAGAGAAGAGAGGAGAGGAGAGGAGAAGAGAGATGATGGGAGGAGAGGGGAGGAGACGAGACGAGAGGTAAGGAGAGGTGAGAAGAGAGGAGAGGTGAGGTGAGGAGAGAAGAATTGAGGAGAAGGGAGGATATGAGAAGAGAGGAGAAGAGAGGAGAGAAGAAGAGAAGAGAGGAGAGGAGAGAGATGAGAAGAGAGGAGAGAAGAAGAGATGAGAAGAGAGTAGAGGAGAGGAGAGAGGAGAGGAGAGGAGAGGAGAGGAGAGGAGAGGAGAGGAGAGGAGAGGAGAGGAGAGGAGAGGAGAGACGAGGAGAGGAGAGGAGAGGAGAGAAGAAGAGAAGACAAGAGAAGAGAGGAGAGAAGAGAAGAGAAGAGGCGAAGAGAAGAGAAAGAGAGAAGAGAGGAGAGGAGAAGAGAGACGAGGAGAGGAGGAGAGAGGAGAGGAGAGGAGAGCTTCAGCTCCACGATGCCTATTACAGACCTGCTTAAACACAAACAACAATACCATCGGCTACATACAACAATGTATTTAGTCTTTATAGATAGAAACACGTTGAACATTAGGACTGATAGATCGGTCACGGTATGTTGACAGAATTAATCCACTCATCACCCAGAGCGTTTCCGTTGGCTTTATAGCAAGCAATCCCGGTGGTGAATACAGTCAAAAGTAATTTCACTGGTGAAACTGATCGTGGTTTTCATTCTGCTGTTATGTATTCAGGCAGCAGCGTCGTTATAAGAAGCATGAGGGTAGATATGAAACGTGCGTCTTGGGGGCTTTCTGCGGACGCAGCGCAGCGCTCCACACTTCATCCTAATCTGTGGCGATGACACGGTGACAGCTGGGTCCTAGTGCCCCATCGCTCACTCCGCATCATTAAATACACGACGCACTTTAGACTCCAGTTGGAAGTTCTCCATAAGAAAACTTTAGGAGTGAAGCGTCATCTAAATCATCTGTGCGCTAGATGAAAGATTACTGCGATGGTTTCATTTATTAAATGACAAAAATGCATTTGACTTAAGAGTAGACAGAGACTAGTATAGACTATAGATTGTGTGGACTAAAACCAACACTAATTCACATGTAAACTAATAATCCGGTCTGCCCGGACCCAAGAGATGTTTAAGTTGCGGCTGTTTGTTTAGGCTTGTTAAGCCATACATCCCTGGTAGGGTGACCACCTGTCCCGCGACTCGCGGGACAGTCCTGATATTGGGCCGTTTGTCCCGCGTCCCGCAACAACAAAACAATGTCCTGCAATTCAAAGATAAAAAAAAAAAAAAAAAAAAAAAAAAATTTATTTTTTATCTTTCAAAGATTATTATTTAAAAAATGTTTTAAATGTTGTTAATTTAATGCCTCGTTCCAATACCCTCTTATATTTAAAATAAAAAAAATCGGGCGACGTCACAAACCAATGCATTGCGCAGCCGAGCAATAGTATCCATCTGCAGGACCACAGCACTGACAGATTCAGGACCACGACACTTTGCGGACCCACACTCTCCAGACCCTCGCTCCCATTGGCTGATTTGGGTCACGTGACCGAAATCAGCCAATGGGAGCGAGGGTCTGGACTGGAGAGTGTGGGTCCGCAAAGTGTCACGGTCCTGAGAGTGTCGATGCTGTGGTCCTGCAGCAGGATGCATCTCCAGCCGAGGCTGCTGAGCAGCTCACTCGAGTCGCGCTGCCTGTCACCTGTCCGAGCCGGTGTTCTGCGAAATTCTACTACTCTGCTGAGAACTGCTGCCGTAGCGCGAATCGCCTATATGTTTGGACAGCTGGGTGACGTCACCCTATAGTTCACTCCGAATTCCAACAGGTGTACCGACATTTTATCATCTACAAATACATTCGGCTGCAAAGCCAATTACATGCAAATATTTACATGCATATACAGTTCAAAAGGTGCAATGAAAAACATATGTTTAAGATATTGTTTAAGATATATCAACAACAAGACTCAACAAGACGTTCGTCAGCAAGGTGGCAGGATATTATTGTAGTGTGAACGATTGTGGGTCATGCGCATTTCGCAGAACACCGTTTCAGATGATCCCCATCCCCACCGCTTCACCATCACCCATGGAGGAGAGGGGGACGTCACATAGTTGTTCAGAGGAGCGCCTCTTCAGCAAGTCTGGCCCGACTATTATTGAGAACTGAATCAGAGGGTCGGTTTGTTATAATAACAGAATACACTGGGAGTATCGCCGGGACACTGTCCAGAGGGAGGGGGCAATATAGAATCCGGAGGCTAATATCCCCAAAACCGGAGGTGAGTTTAATAAGATTAATAACAAAATGAGCTATATAATATAGCCTACCGTCTGCGTCGAATATGATATATAGGCATTTAAATAATAAATACATTTATTTAATTTTAATTAGCAATAACATTTTTTTTTTTTTTTTTTTGTACCGCCACCTAGAGGCTCTGATTCATTCTGTAATGAGGTTACTGACTGTTCTTGGAGTTTAACCAGCCCTATTTTCAGGGCGGCTACGTGGCGTAGTGGGCAAGGCGCTCGCCACAAATGCGGAGACGCTGGGCTCGCCTGTTCGAGCCCAGCGCTCCACATTGCTTTCAGTTTAGCTGGTTGTTCATACTAATACACATTGGCCGTATTAGGGGGTGGGAAAATGATGGGTGGGGATTGGGCGTTGTGGACAGCGACTCCTACAGGTCGGTTGGTGCGCCTGCGCAGTAGAATCAGGAAGTGTCGGGGGCAGCGTGAGCCTCCCACGCCATAGTCCTCGCCACTGAGAGATCGAGCTGCGCAGGTGAAAAGATGCGACTGCTGTTACCTCGAGTACCGGAGGGGACTTGTGCTATGTATGACTTAGTCCACATTGCAGCCGGCTTGTGGGAGGCAAGAAACAGCGTTCGTGACAGGGGAGGGTTGAATTGGAAGATACGAAATTGGGATGGGAGAAAATATAGAAAATGGGAGAAAAAGTGGATAAAAAAAAAACCAGTCCTATTTTCTGAAAATCCGCCTAAAAGGACATACCTAAGTAAATGGAAGATTGCTCGACTTATACAAGAACCATTTGCATGTTCTTGGTATCTAGGGACATCTATGGACCTCATGGAATGTATTCCCACTGTCAGAAATATTGTGTAAGTTACTAGGCTTGAGTAAATTGTAATGAACCAAAGGAGAATATCAATTCTATTATTATTATTATTATTATTATTATTATTATTATTATTATTATTATTATTATTATTATTATTATTATTATTATTATTATTATTATTATTATTATTATTATTATTATTATTATTATTATTATTATTATTATTATTATTATTATTATTATTATTATTATTATTATTATTATTATATATATATATTTTTTTTATCTTTGATGGTGAATAACATTAACCAGACATGAACAATTGCCACTGAGCTCATTCAGTACCTTCTTGAGATCACGTGTAAAAAAAATCGAAGCAAAATAATAAAGCAAAGATGATTAAACAGAAGGTTTTGTAGATACAGTACTGAATTCTGCCATCCGTGTTACTGAAAACTGTAAGCGGAGAGCCTATTGGGATGCTAGATCCTAATCTGAAACACTGTGATTCTACCTGTCTATCTTTTTATGCTCGCTTATGCCTGTATTTTTTACTGTTGTGAAGCACTTTGAACTGCAACCTCTGTATGAAAAGTGCTATACAAATAAAGTTATTATTTATCCGGACACATGCAATTTGAAATATGATTATAGAATATAGAATATCAGGCCTATAAATTACCTTATTATGGCCAAGTCTCCCATCTATGGATCGGGCCAAATCTAGATTTAGTATCACCAGGCGTGATTCACAAACCGTGAATGAAATCTACTGTAAGTACAGTTACTTTTTTATAATGTAAATTTCTCCGCCATTTTTCATCAGATTGCAACGCCGTTTTTGCTAGACGTTCACAGAAAGGTAGAGAAACTAACTGCGTTCTGTTTTATGGCAATAACGTTTCGGTTTGTGGGAGATAATCCCGAAAAATAAGATAAATAAATAGGTAAATCCAGATGTCAGATGATTGACAGGGGCTGACGTGAGCGAGCGAAATTCGAAAGCCCATCGAAAGCCCTGGGCCTCTTCCTTCAAAAGACTACACTCACTTTTGGCCACTTCCACCCGTCAACATGCGCCGGTTTCCGACTCAATGCCCTGAGATTTCTATAATCTTATATTTCACTAATAACAGTTAAAATCATTGGTAAACAAACGTAATGCTGAAAATATACACTTTGGGTGCTGTTTTGACAGGGTTAGGGTCTTTACTCTTGCCTACATTTGAAAAGAAAATTCAACATTACTTCATACATTCTGTAGAGATGGATTTATGGCATGATGTCATTGTGGGTTAATTAAGAGTGACTAGATCGTGGAGTTTAAGTTAATTAAGAGTGACTAGATCGGGGAGTTTAAGTTCATAAAGAGAGACCTTGTAGGTGTGGAGCAATCTTAAATTTACTTTTTTAGGCGGATTTTTAGGCGGATTTTCTGAAAATATGGCTCGGGTTTAAGAGGTTAAGCATCGGACGGCCCGACGGCAGGCCCTCCCACACTCGTGCGCACGTCTGTGGGCTCCGGGCTGCGTTTTCACCCATCAACCAATACATTGTTTGAAAGTTGAATTTGCAGGGCGGTCAGGTGGCGTAGCGGAGATTGCGTTCGTCACCAACACCGGAGACGCTGGATTCGCCTGTTTGAATCCAGCTCACAGCTCCGGGGTTGTCACCAGCTTGGCTGGCCGTTCACACTAATAGAATTGGCGGGGTGGGTCCTGGTCGTTGTTGTTACGGACTGTGTCCTTATGTATATATATATGGGAGTAATGTATGTAATCTGTTGTGTATATAGGCATGTTTTGTTTGTTGTTGTCTTGTCTCCCTCTTGTGTCTACATATCCCCAGGTTCCCAGTGGCAGCAGCAGCTGGTCAATCACCCACTCACCCCGGTGCAGCGGCAGCTGAGACTCGTCCCACAATCAACATCCACTCCCTTCATAATACCCTTTGTGTTTCAGTGTTAGTTAGCTCCCTGGTTCGTTTGGTCTGTGTTGGTGGTAACTATGGCTCTAGTGTGTTGGTGCTTTTGTAGGCAGAGCTCTCTGGTTCATTGATGTGGTAAAGTAGAGCTCTTGGTGTCTTTGTACACACTCTTTGTTACACACTCTCTTTTGTGGCTTTTGGTAATAGAGCTGAGGCTCTTAGGGTACATTTGTGTCAGAGCTGGTAAAAGCTTAATTGGAGCTAATTCTGTGTGAGAGCTAATCAAAGCTCTGTGTGAGCTCATTTTGTGTGAGAGCTAGTCAAAGCTCTGTGTGAGCTCATTGTGTGTGAGAGCTGGTCAAAGCTCTAGTTATTTGGGCCATTGGTCTATATAGTATTGTATCTTTTTGTGTTGTTGTACATTTCTGTACTAATCCTTTGTATATTTGTTTGTCACCCAGCCTATGGTGATTGTTTCCTGTTATTAATCTTTTGTTTCGCACACAGGGACATTGAGGGCAGAAAGATACCCTGGGGTCTACATCTGCATCACGTAGGAGAACTACTGTTAAAGACACCAGCTTAGAGTGAGCACCACCTCCTGTACTTTGGGGCATCCGCGCCTGTAACGGGGGGGGGGCTTTTGTTTCATTTTGATATTATTTGGTGCTCACTGGTAGGTCCTCTTTGCTCTCTGTGTTGCTGATCTCATTTGTGTAAAATAAATATTGTTATTTTACAATCTGTCTATGGTGTTTTGTGTCACTGCATCCTCACCTATCCTGTCTGTGGCCTAGTGTTGCGTCTCCCCACGGGGGCACGTAACATAAATGGGGGCTCGGTAGTTGGGCGACAGACATTTGGTGTTGGTGTGCGGTGGACACGTTGCTTGGTTTTGGTTTTGGGTGGTAGTTTGTTAGGTGTGTTTTTGGTGTGTGTGTGCACTGGTCTGGGTAGGGATGTCGTCTTTTGGGGTGGAGGAGTTCCTGGGTGATCCCTCTGTTGATCGTTTGGATCAGTGTAGGAGGGAAGACTTGTTTGCCATCGCCTCGCATTTTCAGGTCGCCCTTTCTAAAAGTTTGGCAAAGGCTGACCTGAGAGAGAGGTGGTGCGCATATTGGTGTGGAACAAGGTGCTCGGTGTCGGTGAGGGAGCGTCTTTTGTTTCTTCCCCTCTAGTCACAGACGAGGAGGGCGAGGAACCTCCGGTGGTAGACCCGGTTCAAGACGGGGTAGAGGATAAGCCTCCCCTTTCGGGTGTCACGTCTCCAGTGCACGGACGTGCAGCATCTTTCCCTAGTGGGAGTGCTGAGGAGGCCAGTCTAAAATTGGGTTTAGCACGGTTGCAGTTCGAGGCGCAGAAGGAGGAAAATAGTCACAGGTTGGCTATTAGAAAAATGGAGCTGGAGGCTGAGGTCTCAACCCGCCAGCTGGACGCTGACCGCCACCGGGTGGACGCCGAGATTAAAATGAAGCAGCTGGAGCTTGAAGCTGCTAAGATTGGGAGTCCTACTCAACCCTCTTCCACGGCGGTGGGGGCTTACGATGTGAGTAGACTGATTTCTTTAGTACCTCAATTTCGTGAGGCGGAGGTAGACTCCTATTTTAATGCTTTTGAGCGGGTGGCTACGTCTTTAAAGTGGCCTAAAGAGGTCTGGGCTCTCTTACTGCAATGTAAGTTAACAGGAAAAGCCCAGGAAATTCTGTCTGCCCTCCCTCTGACTGACAGTTTGTCTTATGACATAATTAAGACGGCTGTACTTCGAGCATATGAGTTAGTGCCGGAGGCATATAGGCAAAAGTTCCGAGCTCACAGAAAGTTACCTGGCAGTACTTTTGTGGAGTTCGCTCGGGAGAAAGAATCCCTATTTTTTCGGTGGTGCAGGGCTTGTGATGTAGCTGATTTTGATTCTCTGTCTGAATTAATGTCGCTGGAGGAGTTTAAAGGTAGTCTGTCTGACCGTTTGGCTACATATTTGAATGAGCAAAAAGTGGGTACGTTGGCTCAGGCTGCAGTGCTCTCTGACGAGTTTGTGCTGACCCATAGGCAGTCATTTGGTACTTTAAGACAGGAGGATAGAGGTTTTTATCCCTCTGCTCACACTCCAGCTAGGTCACATGTTAGTCCGCCGCAGATCCGCCGCAGTGGCTATGTTGGACAGACTAGTCCGCCCCGCTCAGTATCTCCCCGCTACAAGGAGGAGCGGGAGTGTTTTACTGTCATCAAGTGGGCCATGTAATAAGTGACTGTGTTGTTCTGAGACGCAAGGAGCAGTCTCAGACGGATGGACGACCTAAAGCGGTTGGTTTCGTCCAGACAGTGTGTGACATCCCAGGTCCCAGTTACGATCCGTTTATGTCGGACGGGTTGGTCTCGCTCAGTGGCAGTGAGTTGGACCAGCGTCCAGTACGCATACTGCGGGATACTGGGGCAGCACAATCATTTATCACATCAGACATGTTGCCGTTTTGTGATGAGTCATCGACTGGCTCTAGTGTGTTGGTGCAGGGGATCGGCATGGGCTTTGTGTCGGTGCCCCTCCATCAGATACATTTAACCTGCGGGTTGGCAAAGGGGGTGTTCAAGGTGGGCGTGCGCCCATCATTACCAGTGGGAGGTGTCACTTTCCTATTAGGTAATGACATCGCTGGTGGCAGAGTTATGCCATGTGTTTTGGATCACCCTAATGTTTTGTGCCCTGATGTGTTTGCTCCGTTTCTCCCAGATGTGCCAGTGTGTGCGATCACCCGTGCTCCACAGCCTGTAGTTGTGACGAGTGACAGGGTGACAATTCGACGGGGAACGCTAGCCTCTGAGGCACCACGGTTACCCAGGACCTGTGGTAAGCTGGTGGTTGCCCAGAGTGAAGACGCTGGGTTGGGCACATGTTCATTTACTGCTCCTGCTCCAGGGATAGCTGGAAGCAGGGAGGTGGTCAGTTCGGTGGTGAATAGCATTCGGTCAGTGAGCAGCCCTTTTAGGCTGTTAAGGAAGCAGCTGATGGGAGAGACTCTTCACAACAAACTTCAGGTGAGGGGTTTGTTGTCTTGTGTGTGCAGGCTTGTAAAGTGGCTGCAGGAGGCTAGTGCTGTCTCTGAGGGGGGTCTCTCTGCTGCTCAGCGTATTGTGACGCTGCATTTTGTGCTATGCTGTGTGATCTTTCTCACATTGTATTATGTGTTTTTCTTTGTGAGGAGGAAAAGGGCAGCAGTCTGCCATTGTGCGTTTTAACCTTGGACCATCCATCTGTTTTTTTTGTGAGGTGCCTTCTCGGACCACGGTCTTAAATCTTTTGATGTTGGTGTTTGGTCTGCTGTACCCCTGGACATTTTGTGTCAACAGCACCCCTGATCATGTCAAATGCTACCAAGAGAGGTATGAAGAGGCGGAAGGTGATGGTCTGTTTGGTTGGTGGCAGTGGTGGATGTTTTGTTTTGTGTTATGATGTGTTCTTTGGGAAAACTGATGGGGTACTTGGGTGTTGTGTTGTCGCCAGCCATGGGCTGACTCTTTATGGGGGGGAGTGTTACGGACTGTGTCCTTATGTATATATATATATGGGAGTAATGTATGTAATCTGTTGTGTATATAGGCATGTTTTGTTTGTTGTTGTCTTGTCTCCCTCTTGTGTCTACATATCCCCAGGTTCCCAGTGGCAGCAGCAGCTGGTCAATCACCCACTCACCCCGGTGCAGCGGCAGCTGAGACTCGTCCCACAATCAACATCCACTCCCTTCATAATACCCTTTGTGTTTCAGTGTTAGTTAGCTCCCTGGTTGAATGAATGAATGAATGAAAACTTTATTTAACAGATTGCAGAATGGGTACAATACAGTACGGCTCAATACATACAATTGTTAAGGGGATGCAGACCTGAGAAAGACGTTTGTCTTGTTTCCATCAGGGTCCCCCATTTTCAATTCATATAGACATTTATGACATACACAACATACATGACATTTATGGCATAGGGACATATAGGTATTTAGTACTGATACATTTGTGACATAGGCGGTATTCAAATATACAGTACTGTTACCCCTAGATCCTGACAGAGTATATACATATGATGGGGAGGGGACTGTACATTAGGAGGGGGTGGGTGGGTGGGAGGGAAATATACATACGGCGGGGAGGGAATATATACATGCGGTGGGGAGGAGACTGTCTATTAGGAGGTGGTGGGGGTTTTGGGCATTTACGGTGGCCAGTTTCGAATTGCAGCCTCCCGTAGGTGCTCTTTAAGGGCGGTTTTGAATGTGGGCAGGGATTCACATTCCTTTACAGCTTTGGGTAGGGCGTTCCACATTGTTGTGGCATAATTGCGGAACGTGTTTAGTCCCTTGTTTGAGCCGAATCTGGGTTTAACATGATTTGTTGAGCTTCCTCTGGTGTAGTGGTTGTGGTATTCACTGACCTTTGGGAAGTATTTTGACATGTACATGGGCACCCCGGTCGTATAGTGTATCTTGTAGACCAGGCCCATTGCAAGTTGCTGTACTCTGTCGTCTACTCTAAGCCATCCTAGGTTGGCAAAGTGGGCAGGGGTGAGGTGGGTTCTGGGGTTCAGGTCAAGTAGTAGTCTGACCAGTTTGTTTTGTGATGTTTGTAATTTTGTTTTAAGCGCCTTTGAGGTGCTTTGGTACCATGAGGTGCACGCATAGTCATAGTACCCTTGAATGAGTGCTCCTGCCAGAGTCTTCAGGGTATTCTTGTTTACCAGAGAGGAGATCCGGTACAAGAATCTAGTTCGTTGGTTGACTTTTTTTATTACATTGGATGCCATTTTGTCACAGGAAAGATTTGCCTCTAGGATGGAACCCAGGTAGGTAATTTCGTCTTTCCTTGTGACAATATTGTCACCCACTGTAACTGAGAAACCGTCGGTCTTGCTGAGTTTGTTTGTTTTGCCCATGTGTAATGATAGTTTGTTATCAGCGAGCCATATGCAGATTTTGCCTAGTTCCGTGCTGAGGGTTTTTTCAACCTGCAATTTGTTCTTGTCAGAGACCAGCAGGGCTGAGTCGTCCGCAAACAGGAACAAGTTGCAGTCACAGGCTGACGACATGTCATTTGCATAAATTAGGAAGAGTAGCGGTCCTAGTATGCTTCCTTGTGGAACACCACAGCTCACTGTGAGGGGGGGGGATAGAGTACCGTTAGGTCCACCGTTCGTTTGGTCTGTGTTGGTGGTAACTATGGCTCTAGTGTGTTGGTGCTTTTGTAGGCAGAGCTCTCTGGTTCATTGATGTGGTAAAGTAGAGCTCTTGGTGTCTTTGTACACACTCTTTGTTACACACTCTCTTTTGTGGCTTTTGGTAATAGAGCTGAGGCTCTTAGGGTACATTTGTGTCAGAGCTGGTAAAAGCTTAATTGGAGCTAATTCTGTGTGAGAGCTAATCAAAGCTCTGTGTGAGCTCATTGTGTGTGAGAGCTGGTCAAAGCTCTAGTTATTTGGGCCATTGGTCTATATAGTATTGTGTAGTGGGTGCTATGGACATAATTCACCATTAGATTGTTTTGATGTATTGATGGGGCACTGTCACTTTAAGGAGGTTGGTTGGGGGTTGGGCTTAGAGAAGACGCGCTGGTGGAATGCCATTCATAAAATGTTTTTGGTGACGCGGAGCTGTCAGAGTTTAGCACGGCATAGATCTGACAGCTGTCACTTGTGCTAAGAAGATAATAAATGACACACTACTTACTTGGTGTGGTTGCAAGATAGAAATTGTGCGTCTCTCCTTTCCGACGATTTCTACAGTGGTGACCCTGTTATACGCTTTGAAGACGCTTCCGCTGCAACATGTCTACGAACGCAGTTTCACTGAAATTACCTGAGTTCTGGGAGTCGTCAGCCTCGGCATGGTTTGCGCAAACGGAGGCACAGTTCGAGCTGCGTGAGATTACCTCGGATACAACAAGATATTATTATGTGGTATCAGCCCTGGGAAGTTCGACAGCCAGCAGAGTGGTGAGCCTCCTAAAGAACCCTCCGGCTCGAGATAAATATCTCACGATCAAGTCTCATCTGTTAAAGACATTCGAACTTTCCGATACCGAGCGGGCCAGCCGATTGTTTTCTTTGCAAGGGCTCGGTGATAGCAAGCCATCGGAGCTCATGGATAGGATGCTGGATTTATTGGGAGAGCACAAGCCTGATTTCCTTTTCATGCAACTTTTCCTGCGTCAGCTGCCTTCTCCGGTTCGGGCCGCTCTGGCCAACACCACTATAGACGATTGCCGCGCTCTGGCCGAGGAGGCTGATAAGTTTTTTTTGGCTGGTCAACAGCACTGTGCAGCGGCAGTTTTCCCAACCCAAGCCTTTGTTTCGCCGCCGGGAGACTGGAACTTCACCGCAGCAGCGACAGCCCCTCGCCAGCAGCGTGACGCGGACGCGGGGCTGTGTTTTTATCATGCACGGTTTGGACCTAAAGCCAAGCAGTGCCGCCCGCCGTGCAGCTTCAGTGGGCCGGGAAATGCCCGGGCCGGCGCTCGTTAGTGGCCATGAGCGTCGGTCAGGCTGGCAGGCTACTGTTTGTCCAGGACACCATCTCCGGGCGGCGTTTCATGTGCGACACGGGCGCGCAGAGGAGCGTCTTGCCGGCTTCTAGAGTGGACATCCTATCCGGCGGACACGGACCCCCCATGGAGGCCGCCAACGGCACCCCCATCCGCACATACGGCACCAGGTATGTCGAAATGTGTTTTAGTGGCCAACGGTTTGGCTGGGACTTTATCACAGCTAATGTAGGCGTCCCTCTTCTAGGCGCTGATTTTTTGTGTGATTATGGACTGTTAGTGGATGTTAAAAATTGCCGCTTAATTGATGCCATTACATTCTGCTCTTATGCTGGTGCGCTTGGGGGTGCAGACTCCATCAGACTCTCTAGCATGCTCTCCGCCGCAGATGAGTTTCAACACCTTCTCGCCGAGTTCCCGGGCCTCACGCGGCCCACGTTCTCATCATCTACAGCCAAGCATGGAGTGGAACATCATATCGCCACGACCGGCCCTCCAGTCTATGCTCGGGCTCGGCGCCTCGACCCGGTCAAGCTCAGCATTGCCAAGGCAGAGTTCGAGAACATGGAACGCCTCGGCATTGTCCGTCGCTCCGACAGCCCATGGGCCTCCCCCCTCCACATTGTCCCCAAGCCGGGAGGCGGGTGGCGCCCGTGTGGGGATTACCGCCGGCTCAACGATGCTACGACGCCGGACCGGTACCCAGTCCCGCACATTCAGGACTTTTCTGCCCGCCTTTCAGGGAAATTAATGTTTTCCAAGGTGGACCTTGTGCGTGGGTATCATCAGGTGCCCGTCCAACCGCTGGATGTCCCCAAAACAGCAGTCATAACTCCATTTGGACTATTTGAATTTCTGCGCATGCCATTCGGCCTCAAAAACGCTGCACAGACGTTCCAGCGCCTTATGGACTCTGTGCTACGAGACTTGGATTTTATTTTTGTATACTTGGATGATATCCTCATAGCCAGCGCCTCTAAGGCTGAGCACATGTCCCACCTCAGGATGCTTTTTGAGCGGCTAAATGAGCATGGACTGATAATCAACCCGGCCAAATGCCAGTTTGGGCGGTCGACCATTGACTTCCTGGGGCACAGAGTCACTAAAGAGGGAGCGGTCCCTCTTCCCATGAAGGTGGAAGCGGTGATGAATTTTCCCCGGCCGCCCACGGTTAGGTCACTGCAGGAGTTTCTCGGAATGATCAACTTTTATCACCGCTTTATTCCCCAGGCGGCTCGGATTATGCGGCCGTTGTATGAGGCCCTTAGGGGTAAAGCGCCAAAACATGCGGTCGACTGGTCTGCTGAGAGAGACAAAGCTTTTCTGGATGCCAAGGCTGCCCTAGCCAACGCCACCATGCTGGCACATCCTTCCTTTAAGGCCCCAATCTCCATCACCACCGACGCCTCAGATTTTGCCGTGGGCGCAGTGTTTGAACAGTGGGTAGGCGGGGCTTGCCAGCCGCTCGCTTTTTTCAGCCGCCAGTTAAGCCCCAGCGAGCGGAGGTAGCTCCTCGGCCTCTACCTTGCCATCCGCCATTTTTGTTTCCTGCTGGAGGCCCGCCAGTTCACGGCCTTCGTGGATCACAAGCCGCTGACGTTCGCCATGGCCAAGGTGTCTGAGCCATGGTCCGCCCGTCAACAGCGACAGCTCTCATATGTCTCAGAGTTCACTACTGACATTCAACATGTGGCAGGTAAAGCAAACCTTGTCGCAGACTGCCTCTCCCGGGCTGTAGTGGGCGCCATCCACTTGGGGCTGGATTACACCGGTATGGCGGCGGACCAGGCTACCGACCCTGAAGTGCAGGATTTCAGGTCAGCCACCTCAAGCCTGCGGTTAGAGGATGTGGTTTTTGACAGCGCTGGCACCACACTCCTGTGTGATGTCTCTATGGGACAGGCCCGCCCCATCGTTCCCACAGGATGGAGGCGGCGTGTTTATGACGCTGTTCACGGCCTCTCCCACCCGGGAAAGAAACCTACGCAGAGGCTAGTGTCCGCCAAGTTTGTCTGGCCTGGGCTTAGAAAAGATGTAAGAGACTGGGCTGACTCCTGTTTGGAGTGCCAGCGCGCTAAAGTGTACCGTCACACCAAGGCCCCCCTGCAGCACTTCCCTGTACCTGAAAGGAGGTTCGACCACGTGAACGTTGACCTAGTGGGCCCCCTGCCCCCCTCACACGGCTTCAGTTACCTCTTTACTATGGTGGACAGGACTACCCGTTGGCCAGAGGCAGTTCCACTGTCAGGCACGACGTCCGCCGAGGTGGCCAGAGCCTTTATTGGAACCTGGGTCGCCCGGTTTGGCACTCCAGCCGACCTCTCTTCAGACCGGGGCCCACAGTTCACGTCCGAGCTCTGGAACACGGTCGCCAAGAGCCTGGGCGTGAAGCTACACCGGACTACGTCATACCACCCGCAGGCCAATGGGTTATGCGAGCGCTTTCACCGCTCAATGAAAGCAGCACTTCGGGCCAGCCTTACTGACAGCGGCTGGGTCGACCGGCTCCCGTGGGTCATGCTTGGTCTCAGGACGGCCCCCAAGGAAGACCTTCAGACCTCCTCGGCTGAGCTGGTTTACGGTCAGCCTCTGCGGGTGCCAGGGGATTTCATCCCTAACATTACTGCCCCCTGGTGTGCAGCCCAGCAGCGGACAGCACTTCTGGAGAAGGCTAAGGTATTGACGCCGGTCCCCACCTCACAGCACGGCCTTCCCCGGTCGCACGTCCCTACAAGTCTGCAGTCAGCGGGATATGTTTTCATCCGTCACGATGCCCACCGGGACCCCTTGAAACCTCCATACGACGGTCCGTTCCGTGTCCAGGAGGCTGGAGACAAGTACTTTGTGGTGGACATGGGCGGGAAGCTGGAACACATTTCCATAGACCGCCTTAAACCGGCTCATGTGGACTTGGGCAAACCTGTTGGACTGGCCCAGCCCCCACGGCGGGGACGACCCCCTACCTTGCCCAGTCTTCCGAGTAAGGCCCACGAGACCCCTTCGCCACCTATCCTGTGCCCGAGTGGCCGTAGGGCCCTTAAGGTTTTCCCTACAGCGGTGCCGGCCGCTACAGGGGTCAGGCGGAGCCGTTATGGCAGGGTTCTCCGCCCTCCTGTTCATTGACTTCTTTTGTTATGATGAATTCTGGGGGGACGTATGTAGTGGGTGCTATGGACATAATTCACCATTAGATTGTTTTGATGTATTGATGGGGCACTGTCACTTTAATGAGGTTGGTTGGGGGTTGGGCTTAGAGAAGACGCGCTGGTGGAATGCCATTCATAAAATGTTTTTGGTGACGCGGAGCTGTCAGAGTTTAGCACGGCATAGATCTGACAGCTGTCACTTGTGCTAAGAAGATAATAAATGACACACTACTTACTTGGTGTGGTTGCAAGATAGAAATTGTGCGTCTCTCCTTTCCGACGATTTCTACAATTGTATCTTTTTGTGTTGTTGTACATTTCTGTACTAATCCTTTGTATATTTGTTTGTCACCCAGCCTATGGTGATTGTTTCCTGTTATTAATCTTTTGTTTCGCACACAGGGACATTGAGGGCAGAAAGATACCCTGGGGTCTACATCTGCATCACGTAGGAGAACTACTGTTAAAGACACCAGCTTAGAGTGAGCACCACCTCCTGTACTTTGGGGCATCCGCGCCTGTAACGGGGGGGGGCTTTTGTTTCATTTTGATATTATTTGGTGCTCACTGGTAGGTCCTCTTTGCTCTCTGTGTTGCTGATCTCATTTGTGTAAAATAAATATTGTTATTTTACAATCTGTCTATGGTGTTTTGTGTCACTGCATCCTCACCTATCCTGTCTGTGGCCTAGTGTTGCGTCTCCCCACGGGGGCACGTAACAGTTGTAAACAGCGACTCCTACAGTTCGGTCGGAGCGCCTGCTCACGCACAGTTATTCTGGATGCAATTGAGGTGAGCCACGTTGGTTAATCTCCGCCTGATAAACATTGATAAAAGTCGTAATTTGTGCTTTAAACATTATCTACTTATGGCTACATGTTCAGTTAAATATTCTACTCATCCTGTGTACATCCTGTTCGGATCCAAGATCACGAACCCATTCTATATTAGTCTAGTCTTGATAATGTATAATTTGGTACCTAGCATAACTCATTGTTATGTTCGCGTGTTTTCTCATTATGTGTATTCACACACACAGCTGACGTTTTGTCATTCCTATGTTTTGTTAGAACGTGAAAAGAAGCCACTGCACACCAAATCTAACACCTTTGTATGTTGGATCTATGTCACACAGATGCCAGTAAAGAGCCGGAGACCCAGTATTGCCTCCTGCCTGGTTAATGTCGCCACACGCACACAAGAACACAACGCAAGCGTAATCCATCGGTTACACACACATTACAAAAACCTTTGTAAAACATTCATTTTCCATGGTATTTTTATAAACTTTGGACCTGTACTACATAAGACTTCAGGCTATGGAACCGTTATGATTTGAGCTCCTACCTCTCAGCTGGAACTTAAAAACAGGCATCTGGCAACAAGTAAAAAAATTATTTGAGTACACAAAACTTTGACCTCAGTCAGTGTGTTCAAACCTCTGTTTCTCTATTTCATTAGCACTCAAAGTTGAGTTTCTTTATTGTGTACGACACTTCAGAATGTTACCTTCCGAAAGAGACCTGGGCCCTGTTCCTCGTACCTGGCTAACTGAGTTAGCCGGATAATTTTCAGCATAGCTTGACTTAAGCCAGACATTTCCGTTCCCCGACGTCGGATTGTCTAAGTCAACATATCATAAAGTTTGAACCTGCTCCAGCGCAGGGTTTAGTTCAGTTAGCCCGATAACCTGCATGGCCACGCCCTCGCAAAGAAATCCCAGCTCGCTTCCTGAAATAATTCTCACAGTCTAGATCCCATTATACCATTCTGAATTATGTTTTTGTGCTTCGTTTTTCTGCAAGCCTCCCTCCAAGCCTCTCTTTGGAAACCATGCATTTATATAGTACATAATACCTACGCACATACAGTACAGATAATTGTGCCTAGCCGTGGATAGGAGGGACTTGTTGAGGCAATGTCAAATTAAATTTGTTTTACATATTGTGAAAGTACAGATTCATACCTTAAAAATAAGCCATCACTTCAACATTTTGGTGGGATATTTTTCAAGCTACATCCTATGAATCATGGTGATATCAGTAAACGCATTCAGAGATGAATGGCCTTCAAACTTTGTGGAGAGGTTCACACCTGTGAGTTAATCAACTACAACCCTACCCAGAATGCATTGTATTCCATGGCCCCCCTCTCTCTATGGGGTTAACACCTTGCTCTTTTGTTATGTTTATTTGTTGGAAGCCTCACATAAGCCATGTAATGTTGGGGGTCAAGGTATTGGCTGAAGGAAAGGCTACATCAAAATAAAATACTAAATAAATACTATCTGCTATACTATAATATACTATACTATGCTACTATACTCTACTATAATGTACTATATTCGTTTTAATAAAATGGGGGACCCTGATAATAAACAAGACAAATCAAGTTTCAAGATTTTATTATCATTTAAAATAACACGAGAAAAATAGACATGCTAAAGTCAATGTTCAATGTTCAATGTTCAATGTTCTGATGGCCTGTATGATCACCGTGGGCTTTTTGAACCGCTGCTGGATACTTTGGCTGGTGCTGGGCATGTGATGTCTTGGGCTTCTTCATCACAGAACTCTCTGATCTTGTGGAACAGATAGTGTTGTCTTGCAGAGTCCAGTCCCGGTGGTGGCAGCACAGGAAGTCCATCTATAGGCGGCAGGACACGGACGTCACGGAGCAGCTGGAATCTGGTTTCAGCGCCATCAGTAGACATCTTTGCCACAACCACACCAGGTTCCTTGGAATCAAAGCTGCAATAATAAAGTGACACGTTAGTACAGGGCACATAACACTATCAATGCATTTGTATCATTTGCCAATGACATTCTTTGCACTAAAGTGTGAATAATTAATGACAGTAAATACACAACACACAGTGACCACACCCACCTAAAGTGCTGGTACTGCTTGATCTGTGGCAGTGGCTTGAAATAAGGCCCCAGATGTTCCTGCCAGTTGTAGGACTGCACGATTACAGTGCCATCTTCCTTTCCCCACTAGCTGTGGTATGTTGACTCCAGCCACTGAGCTGTCCCTTACGACTGCTGCCATCTCATCAAGAGTGTTCACCTTGGTCTTTCTGAAACGCTGCTTGAGAAGCCCAAAGAAACAGTCCGGGGAAAACTTTGTGTGGCCTACAATCAGCAGGTGGAGATTGACACGATGGTGAAGACCATGTAGCGCTCGCCACGCTAAGTACCACAACATGTACTTGTTCTTGTTTTGGCCACTGCAGTTGTCACAGTGAAGGTCAACATCTGTCTCCCCAAGACCATGGTCTGTGAAGAAGTGGTGCAGGTAGCTTATGACGGCGTTGCTACCTTTGCTGGACTCCATCCCCTCATCCATCATCATATCCTCATAATATAATTTGTATCAATTAGATATACTATTTGGGCTAGTTTTTATCCTTATTGTGAAATAGTTGAACTAATTATTTTCGCTAGCAAGATCTCATTCGATTATTCAATCCATTAAGCCTACTGCCAGCAGCAGGCACATTTAAAGAAATATAATCTGATTGATTGGGGCAATGAGGGACTTAACATTAGCCTATAGATTATGCATTTAACTTGTCGGCGAGGCTATTGAGCCGTACTGTATTGTACCCATTCTGCAATCTTGTTAATAAAGTTTTAAATCAATCAATCAATGCCGTTAGAAAATCAGGATTTCTGCGACCGACACCTGCTGTCTTTTCAGGTGAGGCGGCCGCGCGCAATTATCCTGAGTATCAAGTCTGGTTTGAATTAACGAGACTGAATCAGCGTTCGAGGAACAGGGAAAGCCTGGATTCAAACATCGGGTTAATTGAATCTGGATAATGGTACTTTTGATCGACTTAGTTGAACCAGGTATGGGGAATAGGGCCCTGGCTCATGCATGTGCTATAAGTATAAAGTATAATACATTGCAAATTACTTTGGGTATGCAATCATCAAAGAAAATAAAGACCCTAGCCCCATTTTCCACGATGCTTAAGTGTCTATTACCGTACATAGCAGCTTGATACTGTGATACAAGACCGTAGCAGACTACAGAGAGTGGCACGTTCAGCCGAACGCACAATTGGAGAGGTGCTTCCCACCCTCCAGAACATTTACAACAAGCGGTGCAGGGGTAAGGCTAAGAGAATCATCAAGGACTC
The DNA here is from genome assembly GCF_963971535.1 of Notolepis coatsorum. Taxonomy (NCBI): domain Eukaryota; kingdom Metazoa; phylum Chordata; class Actinopteri; order Aulopiformes; family Paralepididae; genus Notolepis; species Notolepis coatsorum. Next base: position 34,920 of record NC_140176.1, on the reverse strand, counting down.
ATCAAGGCCTCTTTGAACTGCTGCGGTCAGGCAAGCGATACCGGAGTCTCATGGTGAGCACAGAAAGACTCAGAAGAAGCGTCTATCCCCAGGCCATCAGGCTGCTCAACGAACAATGAACACTATGCAACAACCATCAAATGCACACACATCCACACGCGCACACTCACTTTAAGCGTTTTATGTGCATAATCTGTTATTTAGTTTGAAATGTTCGTTGAAATAAGTAGATTTTTCGTTTTTGTTTATTTATTAAGTTAATATAAAACCATATAGTCACATTTTAGAATACAATAGAATAGAATTTTAGAATACAACTAGAAACACTGTCCTGGCCTGCTTCTAAGTTCAGTGGCCTGACAATTTTTTATTTTATTTTTTTTAAATCATCTCGCGGCCCACCCGTGGCTGCTCGCGGCCCACCTTTGGGTCGCGACCCCGACTTTGGGAACCACTGCTTTAGATCACCTAAACACACTTTATATTTATTGGTAAAGGATTTGCACTACAACTCGTACACCTTACTGTAAATTGTACCTAAATTGTACCTCATCCCATTTCTGCTTTGCACTATATAGTATTGTATATTAGTACATTGCATAGTATATTGTATATTGTATGGTAACTCAGTTACTTCTATTCTGCATCGAACATTGTACATATGTCTATACTGAACACTGTGACTTCTATTTTTACTTCTATTACATGCTATACTATTTTATTTCATACTTATCTTGTCTGGCACAGTCTCTGGAGCGTAACAGTAAGAAGCATTTTGTATAAAAGTATTCTGTACTTCTGTATGACAACTATTAAAGTGCACATCTGTGTGGTAATTGCAATCATTTATACTGTAAACAAATTAGTGACAGGAAGCCAATGGAACCAGCCTAACTATCTTCTGTCTCCTTATTTGATCTGTTCACAAACAGGTCAGTAGTATGTACAAAGCACTCAAAACATTCACAAAATGTATGTAAAGTGGATGCTGACATAATGATATAGATTGTTTATTGTATAATTGTGACAGATGTCCGTAGATGAGGAAAATGTGGAGGCTGGCTAGCGGTCACCTAGCTAGCTGTGTGGAGAACGTGGTTCAATTGATGGAATACGTCCGATGGTTATTGTGCGTGCAGGTGTAAGCAAACGTTATAGCTGCTCCAGCTTGGTTTTCATGGCATAATGAACATTAGGTGGCGATTATGTGTTTAGAGGAATATTATGTTACACTGTTTCTTCACAATTATTTGCATGTACTGTACTTACCTGCTGATGTACTAATGGCTGTGACCAGGTTATAGAGGTATAATTACCTGATACCTGATTACCTGATCTGTATTATTTTCTTTCTTTCTTTAATTGAGATGTCTATACCAAAAGAGTTAGACATAGTTGGATCATAATACATACAATATTATATATAGCACCTTTATGTTTAATTATGACACCACATCAAAATCGGTATCTCCAATGGATCTGTAATTCTATTCCCTCCATATAGACAACGTTCATAGCGACAGTTTCGATACACATTTTGTCCATCCCATAATGATACAGTATATGAGGACTATACAAGAATGCTGCTATTATGAAAAGACTTGCTTCCCTGGACACGGCAACCCCTTTCACTGCCACACGACAGCCGGTTAACCCTTTCACTGTGACAATACAGAAGGTTAGCCCTTTGCTATCACACAACCGACGGGCGATGCTCCATCATTAGCATCATTAGCTCCGCATTTGCGGAGCTAATGATGCTAATGATGGAGCATCGCCGTCGGTTGTGTGATAGCAAAGGGCTAACCTTCTGTCGTGTGGCAGTGAAAGGGTTAATGTTTTCAGCCTGGTTTGCCTCATCCTTGAAAGTTCTCTCGTGTCTTTAACACTCGATGTTCGGCAACAAACAACGTGTTCAACCGACGCACCTTTGAAACACAAAGCCCCCACGGTTGTGTCACCGAGGGCTGGAACACCTGGGCCGTTACTGTCTCTTTCTCTGGGTCAGAACGAACCAATCAGACACAGACAAAAGGCTGACTCGCATCATCTCTTCCGTCGCCTGTGTACTCAGGGCTGACATATTTATTATTTATTATTATTAATAATAAAATAAAATACAGGATAAATATGTTACTGATAAAAGTAATATATTACTGGAACGGCGTTACCTTTGTAACAAGTTACCCCCCAAACACTGCTTGACAAAAGTGGTTGTTGACGTGACAGAGCGACCGAGTGACCGGCCGGCGTCGTGGTTCCAAGAGGCCCTCACTAGGCTCTCAAACTGGAGGAGAACACAGAACCAGAGGTCTCTGCTTTAGGCTGAAAATGGACTGCATTGGATAAAACCAAACTTTTGCCTCACATTCACTCACACATCGACGGTGCAAGGTGCCAACCTGCTCATCGGGAGCAGTTAGGGGGTAAGTGTCTTTCTCAAGGACACTTCGACGTGCTGCCCGATGACCACTCTACCTCCTGAGACACTGTCTAACCCAGGGACGTGCACAGGACTTTAGAGGGGCAGGTGCTCAAAGGCTGAAAAGGGCACTGGGCCCGTGCTATTTTTGGGGGCCCTTTTTGGGTGGGAGGGGCCTTTTTATGCTTTTTGGGGGGTTTTGGTGATCAAATATTGAATATTGAACTATAATAATCAGTGCAGGAGCTCACTTATCCTTGAAAGACACTTTTATCACTGACTTAAAAGGCCCATACATCTCCATAAATGTTCAGGGCGGAGGGAATAAGTGCTTACCCTACAGACCCCAAGTCTGTTAGGACAGCAGACTCGGTTGGCACTGCTCAAAACTTACCTTTTTAAAATAGCTTTTAAATGAATTATTATCTTTATTTCATTGTCTTATTATTCTTTATTTCTATACATTTCTATATGTTTAATGTCAACATATTATTTAAATTATTCAAATGACACTCAAACATGTTTTGTTGTGATGTCGGGCAAGTTACTTTTAAAAAGTAACTAGTTACAGTTACTAGTTACTTCTTCCAAAAAGTAACTAAATTACTTACTCAGTTACAAATTATAAAAGTAACTAGTTACTTCAGAAAGTAACTATTGCGTTACTTTCAAGTACATTTGTTACATAAACAACATACACAAATCTAAACTATTTTAATGTTGCTGTGGGACAAATTGAGACTAGCCTCCAATCAAATGCCATGTATGTAGATATTATAATTACTATGTTTATATAGTGGATCATACAAATATAAACACAATAGATGTTTTGGAACTTTTGATATGTATTGCCCCTCAACAGGCCACAACTGGGCAACATTAAATTATGCTTGTTAAGCACTATACCAAAAATAAATAACAAATATATACTGATTGATTGAACATTTTAATTAACAGATTGCAGAATGGGTACAGTACAGTACAGCTCAATACACACAATTGTTAAGGGGATGCAGACCAGAGAGACTTTCGTCTTGTTTACATCAGGGTCCCCCATTTTCAATTCATGACATTTATGACATACACAACATACAGATATAAGAATCTAATCTAATCATCTAAACTAATCTAATCATGACATTTAATAATTTAATAGAACATTCTAGAACATTTGTGATGTCACAGTATGATGTCATAATAGTACATTCTAGAACATTTGTGATGTCACAGTATGATGTCATAATTGTAACGCCCCCCTGGTTGCTGCGCCAGCCGGTGGACTAATTCAGGTGGCGCAGCTCTTGTGTTTATTTATTAATGTGTTTCATGTGGTCCTTATCAATCTGTTGTCTGTACATTTGATGTCTGTCTTATCTGTGATGTTACACTCCCTGGTCTAAATGTCTTCCCTATCTGTGTTGGTTTTGTGATCTGGTCAGTGTTGTGTTTGTGTGTATTTATATTTCAACTTGGTAATGTTGTGTGTCACACTGTTTCCCCAGCTGAGTCTAATCACCTAATTACCCCCCCTGTGTCAATCAGTGTCTGTATATATGCCTGTTACTTCCTGTCTTCCCTGTCGCGTCATTACTCTGTGTTCCCTGGTTCCTGTCGTGTTTTGCTTGTGTGTTTGTCAGCTGTTCGCTGAACACTTTTGTAAGTAGCATAACTTGTTTTGTGGAAGTCTTTATCGCTCCTTGTCACAGAGGATATTATTATTTATTGTGTTTATGATTTGTAGGGCATTTAGCACGTTTGGAGACTTGCCCTCTCTCTCTTTGTTTTTGAGCTACTCGTACCTACATTAAAGGAGCAGTGCTCATATTTCAAGATTCAACACCTGCCTCCTGTCTATCCTCTGCTGGTCTGCGCTTGGGTTTTACTCTGTCCACCACCGTCATGTCTAGTCGTAACACATAATAGCACATTCTAGAACATTTGTGTTCTATATATATTCAACAATTCTCTCTGAAGATCTCATTCTGCATCTTGAAACAGGACTGAACAGGACTGAATAGATAGACTAAACAACACATAGACTGAAGCCTGCATTTCTCAACCAAGGTGCCTTGCCGACCGTTTAGCTGTGGAAAGGTGAGTGTCCACAACGGCTAGCTAGCTGTTCTACTTGAATACTGAATGTTAATATCAGACCATATTGAATACTGAATGTTAATATCAGACCATATTGAATACTGAATGTTAATATCAGACCATATTGAATACTGAATGTTAATATCAGACAATATTGAATACTGAATGTTAATATCAGACCATATTGAATACTGAATGTTAATTCAGGTTGACAGTTGACATAATTTTTTCTTTTATAAAACAGTTTTACAGGGGGCTGGAAAGTCGATTTAATAAAAGAAAAAATTATGTCAACTGTCAACCTGAATTAACATTCAGTATTCAATATGGTCTGATATTAACAGACCATATAAAATGTCAAATTTTGACAGTCAAATTTTGACAGTTTACAGGGGGCTGGAAAGTCGATTTAATAAAAGAAAAAATACTAATTTAATCACTTTATTCAAATTGACGATTTAGTTTGATATAAAAAAAAATAAAAATAAAAATGAATAAAATAAAAATGAGAATTTTTTTTTATTTAATTTTTTTTTAATTAAAAGCGAAGGTTGGAGCGTCCGTTCGAAGAACCCTGATGAAGTTTGAATCCCAAAAACAGGCTTCGGGGACAGCCTTACCAAACATATATTATTCAAATGGACCTCAAACATGTTCTGTTGTGATGTCACAGTAAGATAATAGGACATTCTAGAACATTTGTGATGTCACAGTATGATGTCATAATAGTACATTCTAGAACATTTGTGATGTCACAGTATGATGTCATAATCAAACATTCTAGAACATTTGTGATGTCACAGTATGATGTCATAATAGAACATTCTAGAACATTTGTGATGTCACAGTATGATGTCATAATAGAACATTCTAGAACATTTGTGATGTCACAGTATGATGTCATAATAGAACATTCTAGAACAGCTGTGATGTCACAGTATGATGTCATAATAGAACATTCTAGAACATTTGTGATGTCACAGTATGATGTTGACCACTCCCCCGATCCTTAGGCCACACCCCCTTTTTGTATCTTTTGAACCATTTGTCATAGAGACAATACAGACCCTCTCCCGTTGGCCGGCGGTCCACAGGCATCACCCACATGGAATTGTCTAGTATCTATATTATTCAAATAGAGCTAAATATATTATACTTTATTATTATATTACATATATATATATATAATATATAACATTACATTATATTATATCATACATATTATTTATATTATTCAAATGGAACTCAAATATGTTCCGTTGTGATGTCACAGTATGAACATGGAAGAGCTTCTGGTGGCTGCAGACCAGCTTCTCGTCACTGGCAAGGTAGGAGCGTGCTCTGACTTCCTAGAGGGCCAGCTGTCTCTGGAAAACTGTGTCGGCATCTGGAGGTTGGAGGACATCTACTGCTGCCCTGACCTGAGGCGCAAGGCCCATCTCTTCATCGTGCGGCACTTTGAGGAGATGCTGCGCGTCTCACAGGAGTTTGTGGAGCTGTCCCCGCAGCAACTGGTGGACATCATCGAGAGGGATGACCTGAACGTGAAGAGCGAGGAGACGGTGTTCGAGGCCGTCCTCCGTTGGATCGACCACTCCCGTGAGGAGCGTAAAACACACATCCCTTTGCTGCTGCTCAAGGTAACTAATTGTATTACTGTGCATTACATTAAAACAGTACAGTGGTTCTCAAACATTTGGGTCCAAACCGTTCCCTAGCAACAGAATTCCAGTGAAACCGTCTTCAACCGCTGTCTAAGTTGTACCCGCTGTCTGCTTATCTCTTCCCAGGTTCGCATGGGCTTCATGAGGCCTGACTACTTGCTGAACAACGTCCTGAAAAACCGTGTGGTGAGGGACAGCCACGACTGCAGGCCCCTCATCCTCAGTGTCCTGAACCCCCCTGGCTCCGACAGGCTCCCAAACCCCCTGTGGCGTCCACGCCTGCCCCAGGAGGTCCTATTGGCCATCGGAGGCTATAGTGGAGGCAGCATGACCATGGAGGCTTACGATATCCGAGCCGGTGGATGGATGGACGTGAGCGTTGAGGGGGAGAGTCCCCGGGCCGGCCACGGCACCGCTTATCTCCACGGTCTGGTCTACTGCGTCGGAGGCAGTGACGGCCGCAGAGAGCCTCTCAACAGTGTGCGCAGGTTCAACCCCGTCACTCGCAGCTGGCTGCAGGCGGCTCCCATGCACTCACGCCGCAGTGAGCTCAGCGTGGTCGCGTTGGACGGCTGCATCTACGCCATGGGAGGGAGAGACGGACACAGGAGACACGGACACATGGTACTGAACACCGCAGAGCGCTACGAGCCTGAAACCAACCAGTGGACGGTGATCTCACCCATGCTGGAGCGCAGGAGCGAAACCGGCGCAGCAGCCCTCCAGGGCAAGGTGGGTGGAACTGAGGAACACAGGGTGGGTGGAACTGAGGGACACAGGGTGGGTGGAACTGAGGGACACAGGGTGGTAGATGTAAACAAGACAAACGTCTTTCTCAGGTCTGCATTGCCTTAACAATTGTGTGTATTGAGCCGTACTGTATTGTACCCATTCTGCAATCTGTTAAATAAAGTTTTCATTCATTCATTCATGAACCCAAGGAACGTTAAATCAGAAATCATAAATGTCTTTATTGCCAAGTAAGCTTGCACATACAAAAGATGTGTCTGGGTCATTTGGTGCATCAACATTAACAGACAATTAAAGTAGAATGAAATCATATGGAATATATAAACTAAATTAGAATATTCTTTCTTATTACAGGTTTACATCTGTGGTGGCTACAACAGGGGGGAGTATCTGTTCACAGCTGAGTGCTACAGCCCAGACACCGACCAGTGGACTCTGATCGCCCCCATGAGCAGCAGGCGTAGCGGAGTGGGAGTCGCTGCGTACGGAGGACAAGTCTATGCGGTAGGTGCACACAGAGACAAATGCTTTATACTAGATATTTGTATAGATATGTATCATTTGACTTTCAATGCTTCTGTGGAAATGGATTAATAACGTGTCTGCCTGCCTGCCTGCCTGCCTTAACCACACACTAAAACATTCCTCTCATGTGTCCTGTCCTCAGGTGGGAGGGTGTGACCGTGGTAATAACACCCTGCGTAGCGTGGAGGCCTACAGCCCCTTGGATGACTCCTGGTGCGCTTTGCCCGACATGCTCACCCCCCGCCGCAGCTTTGGCATCGCGGTGCTGGACGACCTGCTCGTCGTGGTCGGAGGCCTGAATGGCTTCACCTCCATCTCCAACGTGCAGCGCTACGACCAGAGCAGCGACAGGTGGACTGTAGCCGAAGACATGAAGACCCAGTGCACAGGCCTAAGCTGCTGCATAATGCATGGCCTGCCATTTAACATGCATGGAGGAGCGTACTGTTGTTAAGCACTTTGAACTGCAACCTCTGTATGAAAAGTGCTATACAAATAAAGTTATTATTATTATATGGAGGTAAAAAAGAAAATATGGTAAAAATAATTGGCATAAAAAGGGCACTTTTTTATGAGGCACAAAAGGGCAGGTGCTTGTGCACCCGTTGGGCTCTATGTGTGCACGTGCCTGCTAGCTGTGCCCTTGAGCAAGGCACCTCAGCTTTAACCGCTCCAGTGTTAGCTGCTCAGGGGCCAGTAGTAGAGTGCCTGACCATAGTGTCTTTATACCTGTATCACTGGACATATAAATGCATATTAAATCAAATCAAATTGATTTGTAATGCCCGAAATCACAAGGTAATGTCCCCATGGGCCGGACAAGTCTTCTTTAAACTATTCAAGAAGAAACATCCCAATAAATCAAGAACAAAAAACCCACCATGAAATCTAAAATAAATGTAAAATAAATAAATGCAACACACTCAGACATACCCCAGCGAAGGTAAGGAAAAACCTAGCAATAGGAAAAAAGCACCACAGAGGATGTGGAGGAGAGAAACCTTAGAAGGGCTGTTCAAGTGGGGATCCCCCTTCTTGGATGTTGGTGATAATAGTGTTGCTATGGATGGGCGGAGAATAAAACGGGCAAATATTTGGTATGTATGTACATATACGTGTAATAAAACACAAATATGTGCATGCAATAGCAACTGGGGTACATAAGAACATTTCTGAAACATTTAAATATATTACAACTCTGTACATACATGTGATTAGCATTATACTCAGTAGAACAAATGTATATATCTTATACCCAGCTTAATCACTATATTAATATTACTATTGCACTTTACTGTTACATTTGCAGTGGGGTTGGATGCCACCCTTATTTTCATTGTAATGTACTTATGCTGTATGATGACAATACATTTCAATGTAATCTAATCTAACTGGTACTATGACCTGAATGATGGTCCTAGAGGTGAGTGATTTGATGCTCTTTTGGTGTTTTGACGATGGTGGCGTAAGAGAGTGCTGTCTTAACGTAAGAGAGTGCCGTCTTAACAGGTCGTGGGAAATCTCCCATATAGGCATTGGATTGGGTGGAGAGCTGGTGACTGCATGTGAATGCCCTCGTATGCCCTGTGTATGGGGACATGTCACCCATATAGAAACACACCTCACACCTTAATAAATATAATATTTATATTGTAGTGGGTTCTATAGAGACATAATTCCCCATGGTATTGTTTTGATGTGTTGATGGGGCACTGTCACTTTAAGGAGGTTGGTTTTGGGTTCGGCTGAGAGGAGACGCCCTGTGTGGGGTTTCATTGATAAATGTTGGATTACTACGAGCTGTCAGAAGCTAGCACGGCATAGTTCTGACAGCTGTCACTTGTGCTACTGCGAAATAAATGACACATGGCTTTGTGTTGTCAACTGATATAAATTGTGCGTTTCTCTATTCCGATGATTTCTACAATATAATATATAAATAACTGTCTTTTACTAGTACCTTACTACTATGTACTATGTTACTATCCGTATACTACTACCTACCATGCTAATATGTCTATTATACTATGCACTCAGGGTGTAACACTCAAGTTCAACACTATTTGATGAACAATGCCACTGACCATAAGCTGCCAGAGATGCACATCTCCTGCTGACCAGAAAACCACACACTTTTCTGATAGTGGGGTGCCTGGACACTCAGTCATTTAAAATGTATGCGAAAGTTTCGTTTTCACTTCTAATTTGATATGGATCTAAAGAACAATTTTGGCTTGAGTGTCAAGGAACCAGTTGAATTTAATAAAAATGTAGCCAAAATGGCCACAATCGAAATCATGAATTCTTTAAAAATGTCTTAATGTTAACACAATTGCTGTGTAATATAATTTTGTATTGCTATTTTAAGTTAATACTGTGTGAGGAATCAACTGGAGTTCAAATATTGATGTTTTGAATATTCTGGTATTGCAAAAATCAAAGATGGCTGCAATTTCTGTATTTATTTCGAATTCTATTGAACCTAGAATGGTGATGTTGGTGCCTGTACCTAGGTTTTCATGAATGAGTAATTGAATAAAAATAAAATAAACATGATTGGAGCATATCTTATATGATATTTCACACAATGAGACAATACATATGTGGGGAACTAGAGTTAGATATGAGAACTGTAAACAACAGTTGATTGTGAAGAACAAACGATGATTGTGAAGAACGTCCTCATCACAAGAAAGGATCTGCATCTCAGCACCAATGTCAACGCCTTGCCAAAGACATGATGGAGGTGTTGCTGAGCAATGGGAATCCCTTTGAGGAGGGCAGTAAAGACCTGGGCCCTCATTCATCAACGTGGACGTAGAACTTGACCTACTTCCACACGTAAGCACGGAATGTAGAACTAGCGTACGCACAGGGAAGTCGGCATTCATCACACGTGCGTACGCAGGCTCTATGGTCCTCCGTGTTGATGAATACCACTTTGTTCTACCGTCAATGCTCGTGCATGATTATCCATATATGGTCATGAAAATGAGGAAACACCCCCCATGGGATGTGAAATAATGGACGGACCCGAGCGGAACCCTGAGAAACTCCACGAAGATTGTTCACTGCTGTCGAACCAAGAAGACACTATCGCGTATTGTGGGATAAATAAAAGGCGGACTCGTAAACGGTGATGTCAGATATCAACGGCTCCCTAAGACCATTGCTGCAATTCTGCCTGGACAGCTCAAAATACTAATAAAGACCGTTCGTTGACCACTGTTTGGCGTTGGTTGTGTGTCATTATAACCGTGCTGTAATATGAATGCCTTTATTAGTTGTGTTCGATTGGCTATATGATTCTTAGATGCATCTATTTTGTTGTCGGCTAATAAAGACCGCGCTGGAATATGACTGCCTTTTCCCGTGTTGTTTGATTAATACCCCAGGGATTAAAGTTCTCCTCAATTTGATTCCAAATCGCGATGGATCTCCCGTCAATCTTCTACCTGCTGCATATGATTTCTAGAGGCATACTACAATCTATTTTGATGTCAGTATTGGGTAGCCTATATAAACAATATAATACGAGAGCATATACAAGAACAATGAATCTCACTGCATGTATGATAGCCTGCCTTTCAATACATGAACTTGAATTCCATCATGTCTGTGTGCGGGTCACTGCGGGAACTCACAAGGCTGTTGTCACAATGTAAATAAGAACGTGCACTGAAAAGTTACAGTATGTAGTTGGTTGATCATTTGTATGACAGTCAGTAAACCCTTGCAAAAAGTATCCGTTTTATTTAATGAATTGAAAACATTCAGCATCGCCTTCCTCCCGGCATCCAGCAATAACATGTATCAGGCAAATGCGCATCGCAACATTGACTGAGTGGAATCCCTTTCTATTCACATAACTGCATTTGTGATGGAGCTTTGACAGCTACAGTAACAGTCTATTGGTCGATCCATCTCCAATATCACGATGGACCGTGCCGCGGTGGCAAAGACGTACCCGAGGGTGGAGAGGATCTTGAATGAATTCCATCATCATATATATATGTTGTGTGTCTGTCCACTATGTTTGTTACTTTGTTATTCCCCCCCCCCTATCTATGTAAAGCGACCTTGGGTCTCTTGAAAGGCGCTATATAAAATGAAGCTATTATTATTATTATTATTATTATTATTATTATTATTATTATTATTATTATTATTATTATTATTATTATTATCATCACATCTGTGCGGGAGCTCACAAATAGACTGTTAGTCTCAGTGAAGTTTCAACGGAGGTCATCTATTCTAACCAAAAATTGAAGTAGAAAGCATTTCGTGACCAATCTTATTTGGAAACATGAGACACATAATAATTTGCTTTTTATTTGAAACAATATCTAATCGCGTTTGGAGGTTGGTGTTTTGCGTCTGCCCCCCCGTGCCAAACAAGCAGGCCAACCTCTTGTTCGCGTGTGAGCCCGTTATAATTACACTACTGTCGCTATTTTGCAATGAACTATAATGAATTACGGGTCATACAGAAGTTGAACACTAATGCACGGAAGCTTATTTCCGCCTTGGAACTAATGCAGGACTGAGGAGTGCTTATGCGTAGTAACGATCTTCTACCACTGGGAGCTAGGTACGCCAGGTCTGACCTGTGCGTAGATGTACGCACGAAGTCAAGTTCAAGTTGAAATTGATGAATCCCACTCTTTGCTTAGAAATGATCGTACGCACAGGGTAAGCACAGATCTGTGCGTAGAACACGTTGATGAATGAGGGCCCTGGTTACATTAGACAATAAGGTGTGTGAGTCTGCGGCTGCTGCCGTATCTGTCCATCAACTCGAGTCTACAGGACAAGAGCAGTACAACAATTTCAGGAAGAGTGCTTGAATCAAATGACAGACTTCTGACAGCACCGATCAAGCGAAATAACTTACTGTTGTTCCATGAGAAGAAAACACAGAAGAAGACAGCAAATAAGCTGAGAATGCAGCACTTCAAACATCATGCAGAGCTCTATGGGAAAGCTTTTATTGTGCTAGACACAATACACGTTAAGTAGAGATATTTCTGTTGACGAGGAGTTAGTTGCGCCAGGTGTAACAAGAAATTGTCTCATTCCTGTCAAATAAGTTGTTAACAGATGGACAGTTCCCAGATGACAAGGATGTCTACATCACTGCAGGTGATCAAGTCCACCATGTTGGAAACAGTCCACCAATGGATCAATGCAACCATGAGGAAGCTGACACTCGTGTCCTATAAATTAATACATCTCCTCCACGCCCTCCAAACATCATCACTTGGGAGGGTGCATACTGGAGATACAGATGTTTGTCGTAATCCTTCTGACTAATTTCCATCACATCAAGCCACTAACAGATACACACCCACTCAGGGACGTGCACAGGACTTTAGAGGGGCAGCTGCTCAAAGGCTGAAAAGGGCACTATACCTGTGTGTTTTAACCGAGCGTGCGTAGCGCACAAGCCCGATTTTTAAGGGCCTTTCGGGCGGGGGCCCCCTTTTTATGTTTTTTGGGGGGTTTTGGTGATCAAATATTGAATATTGAACTATAACAATCAGTGCAGGAGCTCACTTATCCTTGAAAGATACTTTTATCACTGACTTAAAAGGCCCATACTGTAACGGTTCCAGGGAAGACAATTGAAACAGTGGCCACAATGTCCCTGCCCGGTCTCCTACCTCCCTCTAGTGGCCAGATGACCCAAATGGTGCACGCGATCATCACACCAATATTCACTATATTGCTGAATATATTTTATTTCATGTTGTGTGATATTGAATGTCCCGTCCCTTGTGTGATGTGTTTTCCCTGTCTGCTTGTGGTTTTGTAATTGCTTTTGTGTTTAGTGGTTGTTGTGTGTTTTAGACTGGCCTGGCCAGCTGTGGCCACTTGTAATTAGTCTGGCTAGATATGTGTGTTCGGTCTGCTTCCCTGTGTGGTGACACTCCTCCGTTAACCCTGTTCCTATCCACGTCGTCCTTGCCCTGTAGTGTTGTACTGTCTAAGTAAGTTTATATTAGTGTTCTGTTTTGTTGCTTGTTTGTTTTCGAGTTCTCAGTTCGCCTTTTATGTTCTTTTTGTAATTTACCTTCGCCCGTCTTTATGTTTGTTTATTCATCAGCCTCGTTACTTGTGTGTTGGTCTTGTGATGACCTAGTATCGCTCTCACGGTTCTCATAATAAAAGGAACCCAGTGTTTGAGAAGAGCAAACTGCCGTCTCCGTTTCCTCCTTCCACATATCGGGTTCTCCTCTCGTTCCCTCGCCACCCCATCGTAACACATACATCTCCATAAATGTTCAGGGGGGAGGGAATAAGTGCTTACCCTACAGACCCCAAGAAGTGCTGTATATTCTGTATTGTTTAATATAAATGCATTTTTTATTCCAATCCCGATTTGTATTTGAGATTCCCAAATCCCATCGGACTTGACTTCTTCGTGTCCCTCAGTGAGTGTAATACCAGCATTCAACTGTATGCGCCACAGCGGTTTCTATCATCATCATCATCATCACCACCCACGCTATGCATAAAATATATAGGTCCGCGGAGAGGCACGCTGAGGAGGCCGTGCGAACTGCAATGGAATATGGGGCATCTCTCTCTCTCTTGACCTAATATTTTGATTCTATCCTGACATTTTTCAGTTGGAAGGGCAGTCTATATGCGTAACGAAAAGGAAAAAAAATTCAAAAAGGGCACTTTTTTTATGAGGCTCAAAAAGGCAGGTGCTCAAGCACCCCTTGGGTTCTATGTGTGCACGTGCCTGGTCTAACTCTAACCTTCTGATTACCAGACTCTACCTCCTGAGACACTGTCTAACCCTAACCTTCTGATTACCAGACTCTACCTCCTGAGACACTGTCTAACACTGACCTTCTGATTACCAGACGACCGGTCTACCTCCTGAGCCACTGTCTAACCCTAACCTTCTGATTACCAGACTCTACCTCCTGAGACACTGTCTAACCCTAACCTTCTGATTACCAGACTCTACCTCCTGAGACACTGTCTAACACTGACCTTCTGATTACCAGACGACCGGTCTACCTCCTGAGCCACTGTCTAACCCTAACCTTCTGATTACCAGACTCTACCTCCTGAGACACTGTCTAACCCTAACCTTCTGATTACCAGACGACCTGCTCTACCTCCTGAGACACTGTCTAACCCTAACCTTCTGATTACCAGACTCTACCTCCTGAGACACTGTCTAACCCTAACCTTCTGATTACCAGACTCTACCTCCTGAGACACTGTCTAACCCTAACCTTCTGATTACCAAACTCTCCCTCCTGAGACACTGTCTAACCCTAACCTTCTGATTACCAGACTCTACCTCCTGAGACACTGTCTAACTCTAACCTTCTGATTACCAGACTCTACCTCCTGAGACACTGTCTAACTCTAACCTTCTGATTACCAGACGACCTGCTCTACCTCCTGAGACACTGTCTAACCCTAACCTTCTGATTACCAGACTCTACCTCCTGAGACACTGTCTAACTCTAACCTTCTGATTACCAGACGACCTCTCTACCTCCTGAGACACTGTCTAACACTAACCTTCTGATTACCAGACTCTACCTCCTGAGACACTGTCTAACCCAGGGGTCTCAAACTCAATTTACCTGGGGGCCGCTGGAGGTAGAGTGGGTGAAGCTGGGCCGCATCAAATATTCCACAAAAAAAAGGGTTTCAAGTATTCCAAAAAAAAGTACAACTGATCCAATCTTCTCAATCTTTAGCAATAACAATTCAGAACATGAACAGTTCTTCAGAACATGAACGGTTCTTCAGAACATAGGCTTCTCAGTGGTGTCAGTGGACTCATCCACAGCTATGGAAATGCACTGTAATTTTTTTTTATTCTATCACAAAGATGTTTAATCAAATCACCAGCCAGTATTTCAGTTATTCTGGTTGCTGTGCGATCTGAGGGGGATTTGCTTTTGTTTGCCTTCAAACATGGTCTCCATCACTTCAGTCATACATTATTTTATTACATGCATCAGAGAGAGAGAATGGCTTCTTGCCACTGAGTGAGGACTTGTTATCTGTATGTCATATATGTCCTGATGAATTGAAAATGGGGGACCGTGATGTAAACAAGACGAAAGTCTTTCTCTGGTCTGCATCCCCTTAACAATTGTGTGTATTGAGCTGTACTGTATTGTACCCATTCTGCAAGTTTTCAATCAATCAATACACGTCAATTCTAGCCTCCGATCCCATGACGTCATTTATCTCCTGTGGAGAGTGAGGATTATAAAATGAACGTGTTTTAAAGTGTGATGCTGTTTGTCATTTTAACAGCAGATACACTTTATTAAATTCCATTGTCCCTGACAGAGCGTGTGACGGGGAGCTCGGACGGGATGTGTTTTGCTTGGTGTTATTATAGCATTAGCTGAAAAGCTAGCGTTAGCTACGTTACATCAAATCAGATGATGGCCCGTCCTTTCTCCAGGACCTGCTACTGTCCGTCTATCAACAATAATGCACCCACTGTGAATCGTATTCAAGTCAAGTAGCTACTGACTAGCGTTAGCCGACTAACGTTATCAAATGTCAATGTGAAAACCTTGCAGGGAAGACGAGCTAGGTCAGCTAGCTTAGCTTGACAACGGTACCTTGGCTAAAGTTGGTGCTATTCATAATCCAGCAATAATGGCTGCAGACCTGCAAGCAAAGTACAGCAAGTTCCAAGTGCCAAAGGATAAGAGTCTGAGGCGGAGTCTCAAAAGAGAATGTTGAATATTTATTTTGCATCGAAAATCACAACATTCGAACGTTACTACTAGCCAGAGTCTCTGCGATTGCTACAGACTGGGTAGCGAGTGCAACACCGTCTAATGTCCGTGCGGATCATTGGAGTAGGGTATATCTGCAGTGCCGCAGCCCCATAAAACGTCCAACTCTCGCGCAACGACTCGGCAAACAGTTGCACGCGGGCCGCATTAACACTACACTTTGATGTCAAGTAGGGGGCCGCAAAATATCATCCCGCGGGCCGCAAATGGCCCGCGGGCCGCGAGTTTGAGACCCCTGGTCTAACCCTAACCTTCTGATTACCAGACTCTACCTCCTGAGACACTGTCTAACCCTAACCTTCTGATTACCAGACTCTACCTCCTGAGACACTGTCTAACCCTAACCTTCTGATTACCAGACGACCGCTCTACCTCCTGAGACACTGTCTAACTCTAACCTTCTGATTACCAGACGAAACCTTCTGATTACCAGACGCCGCTCTACCTCCTGAGACACTGTCTAACCTAACCTTCTGATTACCAGACGACCGCTCTACCTCCTGAGACACTGTCTAACCCTAACCTTCTGATTACCAGACGACCGCTCTACCTCGACAGACCTGACGCTTACTCCTGAGACACTGTCTAACCCTAACCTTCTGATTACCAGACAAACACCGCTCTACCTCCTGAGACACTGTCTAACCCTAACCTTCTGATTACCAGACTCTACCTCCTGAGACACTGTCTAACCCTAACCTTCTGATTACCAGACTCTACCTCCTGAGACACTGTCTAACTCTAACCTTCTGATTACCAGACTCTACCTCCTGAGACACTGTCTAACTCTAACCTTCTGATTACCAGACTCTACCTCCTGAGACACTGTCTAACTCTAACCTTCTGATTACCAGACTCTACCTCCTGAGACACTGTCTAACTCTAACCTTCTGATTACCAGACTCTACCTCCTGAGACACTGTCTAACTCTAACCTTCTGATTACCAGACTCTACCTCCTGAGACACTGTCTAACTCTAACCTTCTGATTACCAGACTCTACCTCCTGAGACACTGTCTAACTCTAACCTTCTGATTACCAGACTCTACCTCCTGAGACACTGTCTAACACTAACCTTCTGATTACCAGACTCTACCTCCTGAGACACTGTCTAACTCTAACCTTCTGATTACCAGACTCTACCTCCTGAGACACTGTCTAACTCTAACCTTCTGATTACCAGACTCTACCTCCTGAGACACTGTCTAACTCTAACCTTCTGATTACCAGACTCTACCTCCTGAGACACTGTCTAACCCTAACCTTCTGATTACCAGACTCTACCTCCTGAGACACTGTCTAACTCTAACCTTCTGATTACCAGACTCTACCTCCTGAGACACTGTCTAACGCTAACCTTCTGATTACCAGACTCTACCTCCTGAGACACTGTCTAACGCTAACCTTCTGATTACCAGACTCTACCTCCTGAGACACTGTCTAACCCTAACCTTCTGATTACCAGATGACCTCTCTACCTCCTGAGACACTGTCTAACCCTAACCTTCTGATTACCAGACTCTACCTCCTGAGACACTGTCTAACCCTAACCTTCTGATTACCAGACTCTACCTCCTGAGACACTGTCTAACCCTAACCTTCTGATTACCAGACGACCTCTCTACCTCCTGAGACACTGTCTAACCCTAACCTTCTGATTACCAGACGACCGCTCTACCTCCTGAGACACTGTCTAACCCTAACCTTCTGATTACCAGACGACCGCTCTACCTCCTGAGACACTGTCTAACCCTAACCTTCTGATTACCAGATGACCGCTCTACCTCCTGAGCCACTGTCTAACCCTAACCTTCTGATTACCAGACTCTACCTCCTGAGACACTGTCTAACTCTAACCTTCTGATTACCAGACTCTACCTCCTGAGCCACTGTCTAACACTGACCTTCTGATTACCAGACTCTACCTCCTGAGACACTGTCTAACTCTAACCTTCTGATTACCAGACTCTACCTCCTGAGACACTGTCTAACTCTAACCTTCTGATTACCAGACTCTACCTCCTGAGACACTGTCTAACTCTAACCTTCTGATTACCAGACTCTACCTCCTGAGACACTGTCTAACGCTAACCTTCTGATTACCAGACTCTACCTCCTGAGACACTGTCTAACTCTAACCTTCTGATTACCAGACGACCTGCTCTACCTCCTGAGACACTGTCTAACCCTAACCTTCTGATTACCAGACTCTACCTCCTGAGACACTGTCTAACTCTAACCTTCTGATTACCAGACTCTACCTCCTGAGACACTGTCTAACGCTAACCTTCTGATTACCAGACTCTACCTCCTGAGACACTGTCTAACGCTAACCTTCTGATTACCAGACTCTACCTCCTGAGACACTGTCTAACCCTAACCTTCTGATTACAAGATGACCTCTCTACCTCCTGAGACACTGTCTAACTCTAACCTTCTGATTACCAGACTCTACCTACTGAGACACTGTCTAACCCTAACCTTCTGATTACCAGACTCTACCTCCTGAGACACTGTCTAACCCTAACCTTCTGATTACCAGACTCTACCTCCTGAGACACTGTCTAACCCTAACCTTCTGATTACCAGACGACCTCTCTACCTCCTGAGACACTGTCTAACCCTAACCTTCTGATTACCAGACGACCGCTCTACCTCCTGAGACACTGTCTAACCCTAACCTTCTGATTACCAGACGACCGCTCTACCTCCTGAGACACTGTCTAACCCTAACCTTCTGATTACCAGATGACCGCTCTACCTCCTGAGCCACTGTCTAACCCTAACCTTCTGATTACCAGACTCTACCTCCTGAGACACTGTCTAACTCTAACCTTCTGATTACCAGACTCTACCTCCTGAGCCACTGTCTAACACTGACCTTCTGATTACCAGACTCTACCTCCTGAGCCACTGTCTAACTCTAACCTTCTGATTACCAGACTCTACCTCCTGAGACACTGTCTAACTCTAACCTTCTGATTACCAGACTCTACCTCCTGAGACACTGTCTAACTCTAACCTTCTGATTACCAGACTCTACCTCCTGAGACACTGTCTAACGCTAACCTTCTGATTACCAGACTCTACCTCCTGAGACACTGTCTAACTCTAACCTTCTGATTACCAGACGACCTGCTCTACCTCCTGAGACACTGTCTAACCCTAACCTTCTGATTACCAGACTCTACCTCCTGAGACACTGTCTAACTCTAACCTTCTGATTACCAGACGACCTGCTCTACCTCCTGAGACACTGTCTAACCCTAACCTTCTGATTACCAGACTCTACCTCCTGAGACACTGTCTAACCCTAACCTTCTGATTACCAGACTCTACCTCCTGAGACACTGTCTAACCCTAACCTTCTGATTACCAGACTCTACCTCCTGAGACACTGTCTAACCCTAACCTTCTGATTACCAGACGACCTCTCTACCTCCTGAGACACTGTCTAACTCTAACCTTCTGATTACCAGACTCTACCTCCTGAGACACTGTCTAACCCTAACCTTCTGATTACCAGACTCTACCTCCTGAGACACTGTCTAACCCTAACCTTCTGATTACCAGACGACCGCTCTACCTCCTGAGACACTGTCTAACCCTAACCTTCTGATTACCAGACGACCGCTCTACCTCCTGAGACACTGTCTAACTCTAACCTTCTGATTACCAGACGACCGCTCTACCTCCTGAGCCACTGTCTAACCCTAACCTTCTGATTACCAGACTCTACCTCCTGAGACACTGTCTAACCCTAACCTTCTGATTACCAGACTCTACCTCCTGAGACACTGTCTAACTCTAACCTTCTGATTACCAGACTCTACCTCAGCCGAACGCACAATTGGAGGGGGGCTCCCCACCCTCCAGAACATTTACAACAAGCGTTGCAAGGGCAAGGCTAAGAGAATCATTAAAGACTCCAGTCACCCGAACAACTGCCTCTTTGAACTGCTGCGGTCAGGCAAGCGATACCGGAGTCTCAAGGCGAGCACAGAAAGACTCAGAAGAAGCTTCTATCCCCAGGCCATCAGGCTGCTAAACGAACAATGAACACTACACAACAACAACCACCAAACGCACATAGCACACACATCCACACGCACACACTCACTTTAAACAAACACACTGTAGCACCCACTCCACACACTTTATAGCACACACCCACTTTAAACAAACACACTGTAGCACCCACTCCCCACACTTTATATTTATTGATGAAGGATTGCACTACAACTCGTACACCATACTGTAAATTGTACCTAAATTGTACCTCATCCCATTTCTGCTTTGCACTATATAGTACTGTACATTAGTACACTGCATAGTATTGTATATTATATGGTAACTCAGAACATTGTACATATGTCTATACCGAACACTGTGACCTCATTTTCTTCTTCTAAATTACATGCTATACTATGTTATTTGATACTATCTTGTCTAGCACAGTCTCTGGAGCGTAACAGTAAGAAGCATTTTGTATGAAAGTATTCTGTACTTCTGTATGACAACTATTAAAGAAACTTGAAACTTGAAACTTGAGACACTGTCTAACTCTAACCTTCTGATTACCAGACTCTACCTCCTGAGACACTGTCTAACCCTAACCTTCTGATTACCAGACGACCGCTCTACCTCCTGAGCCACTGTCTAACCCTAACCTTCTGATTACCAGACGACCTCTCTACCTCCTGAGCCACTGTCTAACCCTAACCTTCTGATTACCAGACTCTACCTCCTGAGACACTGTCTAACCCTAACCTTCTGATTACCAGACGACCTCTCTACCTCCTGAGCCACTGTCTAACTCTAACCTTCTGATTACCAGACTCTACCTCCTGAGACACTGTCTAACCCTAACCTTCTGATTACCAGACTCTACCTCCTGAGACACTGTCTAACCCTAACCTTCTGATTACCAGACGACCGCTCTACCTCCTGAGCCACTGTCTAACCCTAACCTTCTGATTACCAGACTCTACCTCCTGAGACACTGTCTAACCCTAACCTTCTGATTACCAGACTCTACCTCCTGAGACACTGTCTAACTCTAACCTTCTGATTACCAGACTCTACCTCCTGAGACACTGTCTAACCCTAACCTTCTGATTACCAGACTCTACCTCCTGAGACACTGTCTAACACTAACCTTCTGATTACCAGACTCTACCTCCTGAGACACTGTCTAACCCTAACCTTCTGATTACCAGACTCTACCTCCTGAGACACTGTCTAACCCTAACCTTCTGATTACCAGACTCTACCTCCTGAGACACTGTCTAACCCTAACCTTCTGATTACCAGACTCTACCTCCTGAGACACTGTCTAACTCTAACCTTCTGATTACCAGACGACCTGCTCTACCTCCTGAGCCACTGTCTAACTCTAACCTTCTGATTACCAGACTCTACCTCCTGAGACACTGTCTAACTCTAACCTTCTGATTACCAGACGACCTGCTCTACCTCCTGATACACTGTCTAACTCTAACCTTCTGATTACCAGACGACCTGCTCTACCTCCTGAGACACTGTCTAACCCTAACCTTCTGATTACCAGACTCTACCTCCTGAGACACTGTCTAACTCTAACCTTCTGATTACCAGACTCTACCTCCTGAGACACTGTCTAACTCTAACCTTCTGATTACCAGACTCTACCTCCTGAGACACTGTCTAACTCTAACCTTCTGATTACCAGACTCTACCTCCTGAGACACTGTCTAACCCTAACCTTCTGATTACCAGACTCTACCTCCTGAGACACTGTCTAACACTAACCTTCTGATTACCAGACTCTACCTCCTGAGACACTGTCTAACCCTAACCTTCTGATTACCAGACGACCTGCTCTACCTCCTGAGCCACTGTCTAACTCTAACCTTCTGATTACCAGACTCTACCTCCTGAGACACTGTCTAACTCTAACCTTCTGATTACCAGACGACCTGCTCTACCTCCTGAGACACTGTCTAACTCTAACCTTCTGATTACCAGACGACCTGCTCTACCTCCTGAGACACTGTCTAACCCTAACCTTCTGATTACCAGACTCTACCTCCTGAGACACTGTCTAACTCTAACCTTCTGATTACCAGACTCTACCTCCTGAGACACTGTCTAACCCTAACCTTCTGATTACCAGACGACCTCTCTACCTCCTGAGACACTGTCTAACGCTAACCTTCTGATTACCAGACTCTACCTCCTGAGACACTGTCTAACCCTAACCTTCTGATTACCAGACTCTACCTCCTGAGACACTGTCTAACCCTAACCTTCTGATTACCAGACGACCGCTCTACCTCCTGAGACACTGTCTAACCCTAACCTTCTGATTACCAGACTCTACCTCCTGAGACACTGTCTAACTCTAACCTTCTGATTACCAGACTCTACCTCCTGAGACACTGTCTAACCCTAACCTTCTGATTACCAGACTCTACCTCCTGAGCCACTGTCTAACCCTAACCTTCTGATTACCAGATGACCTCTCTACCTCCTGAGACACTGTCTAACCCTAACCTTCTGATTACCAGACGACCTCTCTACCTCCTGAGCCACTGTCTAACTCTAACCTTCTGATTACCAGACTCTACCTCCTGAGACACTGTCTAACCCTAACCTTCTGATTACCAGACTCTACCTCCTGAGACACTGTCTAACCCTAACCTTCTGATTACCAGACGACCGCTCTACCTCCTGAGCCACTGTCTAACCCTAACCTTCTGATTACCAGACTCTACCTCCTGAGACACTGTCTAACCCTAACCTTCTGATTACCAGACTCTACCTCCTGAGACACTGTCTAACTCTAACCTTCTGATTACCAGACTCTACCTCCTGAGACACTGTCTAACCCTAACCTTCTGATTACCAGACTCTACCTCCTGAGACACTGTCTAACACTAACCTTCTGATTACCAGACTCTACCTCCTGAGACACTGTCTAACCCTAACCTTCTGATTACCAGACGACCTGCTCTACCTCCTGAGCCACTGTCTAACTATAACCTTCTGATTACCAGACTCTACCTCCTGAGACACTGTCTAACTCTAACCTTCTGATTACCAGACGACCTGCTCTACCTCCTGAGACACTGTCTAACTCTAACCTTCTGATTACCAGACGACCTGCTCTACCTCCTGAGACACTGTCTAACCCTAACCTTCTGATTACCAGACTCTACCTCCTGAGACACTGTCTAACTCTAACCTTCTGATTACCAGACTCTACCTCCTGAGACACTGTCTAAC
Source organism: Notolepis coatsorum (assembly GCF_963971535.1). Classification (NCBI taxonomy): domain Eukaryota; kingdom Metazoa; phylum Chordata; class Actinopteri; order Aulopiformes; family Paralepididae; genus Notolepis; species Notolepis coatsorum. The sequence continues at coordinate 11,398 of NC_140176.1, read as the reverse complement.
CCTAACCTTCTGATTACCAGACGACCTCTCTACCTCCTGAGACACTGTCTAACGCTAACCTTCTGATTACCAGACTCTACCTCCTGAGACACTGTCTAACCCTAACCTTCTGATTACCAGACTCTACCTCCTGAGACACTGTCTAACCCTAACCTTCTGATTACCAGACGACCGCTCTACCTCCTGAGACACTGTCTAACCCTAACCTTCTGATTACCAGACTCTACCTCCTGAGACACTGTCTAACTCTAACCTTCTGATTACCAGACTCTACCTCCTGAGACACTGTCTAACCCTAACCTTCTGATTACCAGACTCTACCTCCTGAGACACTGTCTAACTCTAACCTTCTGATTACCAGACTCTACCTCCTGAGACACTGTCTAACCCTAACCTTCTGATTACGAGACTCTACCTCCTGAGACACTGTCTAACCCTAACCTTCTGATTACCAGACTCTACCTCCTGAGACACTGTCTAACTCTAACCTTCTGATTACCAGACTCTACCTCCTGAGACACTGTCTAACCCTAACCTTCTGATTACCAGACGACCTCTCTACCTCCTGAGACACTGTCTAACGCTAACCTTCTGATTACCAGACTCTACCTCCTGAGACACTGTCTAACCCTAACCTTCTGATTACCAGACTCTACCTCCTGAGACACTGTCTAACCCTAACCTTCTGATTACCAGACGACCGCTCTACCTCCTGAGACACTGTCTAACCCTAACCTTCTGATTACCAGACTCTACCTCCTGAGACACTGTCTAACTCTAACCTTCTGATTACCAGACTCTACCTCCTGAGACACTGTCTAACCCTAACCTTCTGATTACCAGACTCTACCTCCTGAGACACTGTCTAACCCTAACCTTCTGATTACCAGACTCTACCTCCTGAGACACTGTCTAACACTAACCTTCTGATTACCAGACTCTACCTCCTGAGCTTGTAGGAAACATAATTTCTTTCACTAGCCATCAACTCTGCTGTCCACCCGTTTACAAGATGGCAGCCGTCTGCTCCTCCTTCCAACAGAGACGCCTCTGTGAGCTCCAGCAGCACGAGAGTCTTGGCTCCCCTCAATAAGACACGCGGTCCCCAAAGAACATGCTTTGTGAAATTTTGGCGGGGGTTCTAAAATATTGACAACATGCTTTTTGCTGCTATTTTTGTGTGCCTTTATTTTCCCTGTGTCGTTAGATCACGCTGTAAAGACATTTTTAAAGTCAAAGAAAAACTCTTTTCAATTGATGTGTGATTCATGCGATTCATGCTTGGAGGTAATTCTTCAACAACTCACTGTAATAAAGATACACTTCCAACATGTTGTGCCCACCTTCACCATCAGCGTGGCCGTGGCATGACAATTTCCTTTGAACCCTTGTACTGAAGAACCATATAAGTTAATTTAGAAAGATTTTCGACAACCTGTGTACTCACTTGGAGTGTGAATGCGATCTATTATCTTAGTCTAGTGGTGAGAGCTGTGTTAGTATCAGGGTACAAGACTCACACCCAGTGGAAGTAATGGATAAAACAGCTTCCACAAAATAGTACCATACTTTTCATCTGTTGAGAAATACCAATTAGTGCATGACCCCTTTAAATACTGGAGACAGGTTATCCCAATACTCTTGGTTGCTGATAATTCACTACGGCAATGAATCCCCTCTTCACGGTAAGTGGATATAGACACAACACAGCAATTATCCAATTATCACAGTCAGATTGACTGTAAACGGCAGGGTGGCACAGACAGGGTGGCACAGACAGGGTGGCACAGACAGGGTGGCACAAACAGTGGGTCACATTGCTACTTCCTTAGTAGACATTCCCTTTACTCTCAGCATGAAGTACAACAGTGCACACTTTCTTAGTAAACCTTCCCTAAGGTGTCGCTGCAGGAGCACAATGGGGATTGTGAGGTCCATTTTAGAAAGACCGCCTTCAGCAAAAATTGTCTATCGATGAAGGGAAGTGGAACATGGAACAGCCTTCCGGTCCCCTTAAGGGAATGTCCCACCCTGTCCACCTTTAAGGGCCAACTCAGGAAATGGCTGTTAGACAGCCAAATATGCACTCATTAGGGATGTTAGTGATGTTGTACTGATTGAATGTCATGTTAGTGTGGTCATGTCAGTGATGTCAGTTTTTATGAATGAACGTTGTATGGTCCGTTTTGTGTTTGTTTTATGTTAGGACTACGGGTGGAAATTAGCCCTGTGCTATTCCCGGCATATTTACGTCCTTATTGTGCTGTGATGTTATGCATACACATGTAAATGATGTTCATTAATTTGCATTATCCTTAATAAACAAATCTTATTATTATTATTATTATCACAATGTCGCGTTATCGGTAAGCCTTCGCCCCATGGCGGCACGACTATAACACAACGCACAACTGCGCTCCTTTACTGGTAAACGCTCGCTTCATCACTTCCCAACCCGAGAGGCCCAAATTATCTCTGTTTTCCTATCTCTTTGCTCAGGCATTTAAATGAAACATCCGGGATATCCTGACACAACTTGTACTTTACCTGCACTATGCTTATTCTGCCTACTTTTATACACTTCCTATCAAATTCATGTGTCGGTTCTATGCTAATTTGATCTCACTACTTCCTATGCACTGTAATTTTAAGAGCGCTGCTCTGTTGTAATATAGAACTGTACCTTGTAAAGAAACTCAAAGTGTTAAGAGCGACGGACTGCTCTGTTGTTCTATTAAGTGTTATGAGCGATGCTCTGTTGTAAATGTTATTGTATATTTTCATTGAACTATTTTATCACACTTTTTACTTTGTCTATTCTATTTAATTATTTTTAGTATTGCCTATTTAATCAAACCGCACCTTTTTACTCTGTCTATTCTATTTTATAATTTGTATTACTGAATGAAAGCGTAAACAGAGAGGCCTGTTGGATCTCAGACCTACTCCTATCCAAGCTCCGGGAGGGTCATCAAAGAGAAGTCGCCTATTCTCGGTCCTTGCCCCACAATGGTGGAATGAACTACCCACCAGTTAGGACAGCCGAAACACGTCCAATCTTTCGCCGTCGACTAAAGACGCACTTCTTCAACCATTATCTGAAATACATTTTTATTTTTATTTTTTTTATCTAACCTTACTGTCCTGCACTTGTGCTAATAAACTAACCTACACTGTAGCACGCAACACTTTGATGAACATTGTTACTCAGCTGATAGAGTTGTACAATTCCTGATGACTTGTCGTACAGAACTTGTAAGTCGCTTTGGATAAAAGCGTTTCAGCTAAATGACTAAATGTAAATGTAAATGTAGATCCTAATGTGAAACACTGTGATTTACCTCACCTTGCTACCTCTCTATCTTTTTTTATGCTCGCGTATGCCTGTATTTTTAACTGCTGTGAAGCACTTTGAACTGCAATTGTTTTTTTGTATCCACTTTCTCCCATTTTCTATTTTTCTCCCATCCCAATTTCGTATTATCCAATTCTCCCCTCCCCTGTCTCGAACGTTGCTAGGCCACGCCTCCCACTGGTCAGCTGCAGTGAGGACCAAGCCTTGCATCACGTGTCCCCTCCGGTACACGAGGAGGCAGCCGTCGCATCTTTTCACCTGAACAGCGTGATCTCTCAGTGGCGAGGAGTAACGCGTGGGAGGCTCACGCTGCCCCCGATACTTCCTGATTCTGCTGTACAGGCGCACCAACCGACCTGTAGGAGTCGCTGTCCACAACGTCCAATCCCCACCCACCGGCTTTCCCACCCTCTAACACTGCCAATTGTATTAGTATGAACGACCAGCCAAGCCGGTAGCAACACAGAGAGCTGGGCTCGATACCAGCATCTCCTGCGTTAGTGGCGAGCACCTTTCCCACTGCGCCACTCAGCCGCCCTTTGAACTGCAATTTCTGTATGAAAAGTACTATACAAATAAAGTTTATTATTATTATATTATTATTATTATTTCAGTTACTGCTTGTTGCAGACAGCAGCCGTGTTTCCGTCTGAATGGAATCTCAAACAGACAAGAGTGCAGATAGAAGGAGGTGGCTGGTAAACAAACAGTGTCTGCTGCGACAGCATGTGTGAGGGAAGACACGCCCCTTACACCAGAAGACACGCCCCTTACAACAGAAGACACGGGGCGGGGACGAGGCCCCCAGCAACAGCAGGTCAGCAGGGGTTAAAGGGGTTAAAGAGGTTAAAGGGGTTAAAGGGGTTAAAGGGGTTAAAGGGACCATGTAAGGGAATTACGCTAATGTTACGGCTTGGATTAAATGTCACACACCAACAATAACCTTTGGCAATTGGCTTGTTAAACTGTGTTGGGAAGGGGGGGGGGGTGTACATCTGAGCGAGGAGGGAAACGGGCCCTGATCTTTGGCTGGTGGACAAGTTAAATGCATATCTATAGGCTAATTTTAAATCCCTCATTAACCCAAGCAATCAGATTATATTTATTTAAATGTGCCTGCTGGCAGTATAGGCTTAATGGAATTAATCATCGAATGAGTTCTTGCTAGCGAGAATAAAAGAAATTCAACTCTTTCAGAATAAGTAGATTCAAATTGATACGAATTAATAGATACTTATGAGGATATTAGGTATCATGTACTATATAAATACATGTATGTGTAGATCAGGGGTTCCCAACGTTTTCAAGCCGCGACCCCCGAAAATAACGGTATCAGAGAGCAGCGAACCCCACTATTATAGGAGGTGGTTGAAACATTATCAAGTATCAACCATTATCTGAAATTAAAATAAATAAATAATAATCTAACCCTAACTAACCTTACTGTCATGCACTTGTCCTAATAAACGAACCTACACTGTAGCACTTAACACTTTGATGAACATTGTTACTCAGCTGATAGAGTTCCTTCCTGATGACTTGTCGTACAGAACTTGTAAGTCGCTTTGGATAAAAGCGTCAGCTAAATGACTAAATGTAAATGTAAAAATGTAAACATGCAAACATACGGACGCACTAATAAGCATGGAGGCTATTAACAGTTTCACTATTAATCAGGTTTTAATCTGTTTCGGACATCATCCATAAATGCATTGAATTGATTAACCTTTGGTTTATAGTCATGTTCATCACCCTCTTTCTCCTCATCAGACATTTTAATCCCAGTTACAATATCACAATAACGTGTGACAGTGATACAATTCAACAATCCACAGATTCAGATTCCTCGTAATTCACATCCACGATCCACACGTAAAGACGCTTCAATTTATGCTTGAATGAAACACAGTCCGTGCGGTCCGGTTAACCCATCCTCAGAGCCAAACGCCCGATAGGCCTTCCACAATAACCTCTGATCCTAGTTTCATTCATTAAAAATATCCCAGCGGGATTCACATTTGCATTGCTCCGTTATTAAAATAACCACACAGTGTGTGTCGCGTGCGCCGTAGCTATGACGTGCATTATTTAGGACAAAGTAAATCCATAGTTAGCTGAATATGATTTATTATCAGCATTTTAGGTCTATTATTTTACATTTCAAACGCATTTCTGTTACCCCCCCCCCCCCCCACCAACATGATGGTATAGTGAGATCTCGGAGGAAGGGAGCTGGCATTTTTTCGCCAGGGAGTGGCCAGCGTATCCAGCTAACTGTAATGCAATATAATATAATGTATTCTGATGTAATGTAATGTAATGTCTTCTAATGTAATGTAATGTAATGTAATGTATTCTAATGTAATCAAATGTAATGTAATGTAATGTAATGTATTCTAATGTAATGTAATCTAATGTAATATAATGTATTCTGATGTAATGTATTCTAATGTAATGTAATGTAATGTATTATAATGTAATGTAATGTAATGTAATCTAATCTAATGTAATCTAATGTAATCTAATGTAATCTAATCCATATTAATGTAATCTAATGTAATCTAATGTAATGTAATCTAATCTAATGTAATCGAATCCATATTAATGTAATGTAATGTAATCTAATCCATATTAATGTAATCTAATGTAATCTAATGTAATCTAATGTAATCTAATCCATATTAATGTAATCTAATGTAATGTAATGTTATCTAATGTAATCTAATCCATATTAATGTAATCTAATGTAATGTAATGTATTCTAATGTAATGTAATCTAATGTAATGCAATCTAATGTAATGTAATGTAATCTAATGTAATCTAATCCATATTAATGTAATGTAATGTAAAATGTACTTTTCACTTGATACACTAAGAACACCTTCAGTGCAGAACACAGCTCCTGCAGCAGAATCACTGCAGAGCAACGTCCGTCCACCTGTCTGTCTGTCTGTCTGTCTGTCTGTCTGTCTGTCTGTCTGTCTGTCTGTCTGTCTGTCTGTCTGTCTGTCTGTCTGTCTGTCTGTCTGTCTGTCTGTCTGTCTGTCTGTCTGTCTGTCTGTCTGTCTGTCTGTCTGTCTGTCTGTCTGTCTGTCTGTCTGTCTGTCTGTCTGTCTGTCTGTCTGTCTTGCCTGCCTGCCTGCCTGCCTGCCTGCCTGCCTGCCTGCCTGCCTGCCTGCCTGCCTGCCTGCCTGCCTGCCTGCCTGCCTGCCTGCCTGCCTGCCTGCCTGTCTGTCTGTCTGTCTGTCTGTCTGTCTGTCTGTCTGTCTGTGTCTGTCTGCCTGCCTGTCTGTCTGCAACAGGAAGCTCACACCTCATGAATCCATTAATCTCCAGTCTGCTGTCAAAATGCAGCCAAAACAATTCAACGAAAAAACAAAAAAGTGGATCAATTGAGAAAATCACACTTGAGCCGCGGTTCAACGCACATACACGCACGCACGCACGCACGCACGCACGCACGCACGCACACACACACACACACACACACACACACACACACACAGACACAGACACACACACACACACACACACACACACACACACACACACACACACACACACACACACACACACACACAGGTGCTGTAGACCTGTCTTGAACTATTCATGAGTGGCAACAACAGCATCTTACCCAACAAACAGGTCACATCACGGTTAAAACCAAAAGCAAGGGAAGGAGCCGCCCTCGACACAACTCAGTATGCAGAGTACAGTCGGACCGCCTCCATTATTCATGCCCTCAGAGTGTACAGTACGCCGGGCAGGTCTCGAACGCCCGGCACTAACCCACTTCCCCCGCCAGCTCTCCTGCCCCCTGGAACGTCTCGGTTCCCCGCGCTCCTCGCTCCCCCGCTCAATATTCATATAACAACAAGCCGTGACCTCGACCAGCGGCCTCTCTCTCCGTGTACAAGCAGCGCTGTGTGTCTCTCTCTGTGTACAAGCAGCGCTGTGTGTCTCTCTGTGTGTCTCTCTGTGTACAAGCAGCGCTGTGTGTCTCTCTGTGTGTCTCTCTGTGTACAAGCAGCGCTGTGTGTCTCTCTGTGTGTCTCTCTGTGTACAAGCAGCGCTGTGTGTCTCTCTGTGTGTCTCTCTGTGTACAAGCAGCGCTGTGTGTCTCTCTGTGTGTCTCTCTGTGTGTCTCTCTGTGTACAAGCAGCGCTGTGTGTCTCTCTGTGTGTCTCTCTGTGTACAAGCAGCGCTGTGTGTCTCTCTGTGTGTCTCTCTGTGTACAAGCAGCGCTGTGTGTCTCTCTGTGTGTCTCTCTGTGTGTCTCTCTGTGTACAAGCAGCGCTGTGTGTCTCTCTGTGTGTCTCTCTGTGTACAAGCAGCGCTGTGTGTCTCTCTGTGTGTCTCTCTGTGTACAAGCAGCGCTGTGTGTCTCTCTGTGTGTCTCTCTGTGTACAAGCAGCGCTGTGTGTCTCTCTGTGTGTCTCTCTCTCTGTGTACAAGCAGCGCTGTGTGTCTCTCTGTGTGTCTCTCTCTCTGTGTACAAGCAGCGCTGTGTGTCTCTCTGTGTGTCTCTCTGTGTCTCTCTCTGTGTACAAGCAGCGCTGTGTGTGAATTGACGTCTTCAGACACACAGGTTCTTCAGACACACAGGTTCAGACGTTCTTCAGACACACAGACCAGAGGTTCTCCAGGAGACAGAGGTTCTCCAGGAGACAGACAGAGGTTCTCCAGGAGACAGACCAGAGGTTCTCCAGGAGACAGACCAGAGGTTCTCCAGGAGACAGAGGTTCTCCAGGAGACAGACAGAGGTTCTCCAGGAGACAGACCAGAGGTTCTCCAGGAGACAGACCAGAGGTTCTCCAGGAGACAGACCAGAGGTTCTCCAGGAGACAGACCAGAGGTTCTCCAGGAGACAGACCAGAGGTTCTCCAGGAGACAGACCAGAGGTTCTCGTTCACAGCAATGCGGTTCCACGTTTAGCCACAGACTTATCCCCCCCCCCCCTCCCCCCCCCCCCCCCCCCCCCGACACACTTTTTAGCCCAATCAATTCAAACCTTGAAACTAGCCACGCCCAACGATACTCTCATTCTCAATATGTCCCTCTAGTGGTTAGTTTTGAAATGACATGTATTATCTGTTATTTCCCTTCTGGCTTCAAAGAATTTAACCATTTACTTTTGAACAAAGACCTTCCCATCTGGTTCCTGTGGTCTGCTCAATCCTGGCTAGGATAAGCCAAAGGACCAAATTCCTAGCACGTAAGTCGGATATGTTGGATAGAAAAACACTTAGGATGTTGTCAGGTGCCCTGATACAGAGTCATTTTGCCTCCTTCTGGTAGGCTACAGTAGTGCACCCCAGAACATTTTAAATAAATGTCAGACTGCCCAAAACTAATTGATTAGAGTAGTGTTAAAGCTTCCTACCCGTGCTCACCTGCATGTAGCCATATTTAATCAACTTAACTGGCTCCCAGTGGAAACACGGGTTATTCAAATCAAGTTGGGCCTTACCCATAAAATAATGTATAATAGGGTCCCCTCATATCTCTCAAATTATTTTATGTGCTTTAGGGACACCCACTCCTGTGCAACGAGGGGCAGTTTAACTGATATCAAACTGTGCATTTTTAGTAGCTCAATGGGGAAAAATACCTTTCGGTGCTCTGCAGTCTATGAGTGGAACAAACTGCCAGTGTCCATAAAAATGATTGTCTCAGAAGGAAATTTTTTAAAAAGATATGAAGAAATGGCTGAGTCACGTAGGATGATGATATATGGGGGTGTGCTGTAGACTTTGTGTTTGTTTGTGTTATTGCATTTATTTTGTATTGTATTTATATGTCTTATTTGTGCATGGTGGATACTAGTCATCTTGTCCATTGTCCATTGTGAGGACCGCAATGGAAATAAACCGTAAGGTTTTATTGTGTTTTAATCCTCGACGATTTTAGATTATATGTGATGGCTGTACATGTTGTGTGTACCGGTATTGTATGTCATTTTGATTGTCAAATAAATTCAATCAATTCAATCAATCAATCAACTCTTGTCCTGAAATGACTTATGTAACTTATCATTTAATAATGAATCATTATTTAATATACCTCAGTTGTTCTATAGTCTACAAACTGAATGCATGTTCGATTCCCGCTTGGGCACCAGGTTTCCGCGTTGCCAGGTACCCAGGTGGGGTATCTCCCGGGCCTTTCTGTGTGGAGTTTGCATGTTGCTGGTGGTCTAGTGAGACATCTAGTGACTGAATGTTATCTATAGCAGTGTTTCTCAACTGGTGGGTCGCGACCCAAAAGTGGGTCGCGGGGCCATTTTGAGTGGGTCACGGATGTGTGTGCAAAAAAAAAAGTAATTTTTTTTTTTTTTTTTTTTTTTATACTACCTACAGTATCTTTGTGAAAGTGGCTTCTCAGCTCTGGTCCAGCTGAAGACAAAGCAGAGGAACAGATTGGACATTGAGCACGACCTCAGAGTTGCTTTGTCTACCAGACTCTTGTCAGGAGCAAACAACATCCCCAGTTATCCCATTAGTTCCCTGGGATGTTAAGCTAAGAAGTCTGCTATGAAGCATATATTATTTATTATTATTATTATTATTATTATTGTTATTATTATTATTATTATTATTATTATTATTATTATTATTATTTTATTTCATTGTGTTTTTAGCCCTAGTTGCACTTTTGTTGCAACCCCAGTTATCCCATTAGTTTCCCCAAACTTAGGTCTGTTATGTTAAGCTAAGAAATCTGCTAAGAAGCATATATTATCTATTATTATTTAATTGCATTTGATTTTTAGCCCTAGTTGCACTTTTGTTGCACTGTTTATTTCATGTTTTTAACAGTGCATGAAAGATTGTGTATTACTGCAATTTTTTGTTGTTGAAATAAATCATAGTGGTTCAAAAATTTGGGTTGCGACTTAATGACGAAGGAAAATGTTGGGTCCCGAGGCTAGACCAGTTGAGAACCACTGATCTATAGCACCTTTAACACTTGTATGTTTGTGTTTTGTTACATAAGACATTAGGGCTTGTACTAGTCAACATTAGATCATCGTCCAGCACAAATACAGTACAACGAAAAGAAGTGTGGCATCCAACCAGAGTGACAATGTAACAGTAAAGTACAACAGTAATATATGCAATGTACAGGTGATTAAACTGGGTATAAAATATATACATTAGTACTACTGAGTAATAGTGATAATCAGATGTATGTACAGAGTTGTAGTATTCATATGTACAGTGATACAGGTATAAAGACACTATGGTAGTAAGTAAAAAACCTTCTTGGAAACGGCTGTGATGCTGCTGTGATGCTGTGAATGTAACAGATGTGATTCAGCGCTGTGTAAATAAGATGCAACGTCCATGGATTCTCAGCTCTTTGCAGATTTATTCTGGTGATATAGATGCACAAGGTGAGCTCCACACCAAGGTCATGTAGATTAACATTATACATATCATATTCTACCTTGTAGCTTAACATTATACATATCATATTCTACCTTGTAGCTTAACATTATACATATCATATTCTACCTTGTAGTTTAACATTATACATATCATATTCTACCAGATCCTTGTAGCTTAACATTATACATATCATATTCTACCTTGTAGTTTAACATTATACACATCATATTCTACCTTGTAGCTTAACATTATACATATCATATTCTACCTTGTAGTTTAACATTATACATATCATATTCTACCTTGTAGTTTATCATTATACATATCATATTCTACCAGATCCTTGTAGTTTAACATTATACACATCATATTCTACCTTGTAGTTTATCATTATACATATCATATTCTACCAGATCCTTGTAGTTTAACATTATACATATCATATTCTACCTTGTAGCTTAACATTATACATATCATATTCTACCAGATCCTTGTAGCTTAACATTATACATATCATATTCTACCTTGTAGCTTAACATTATACATATCATATTCTACCAGATCCTTGTAGCTTAACATTATACATATCATATTCTACCTTGTAGTTTATCATTATACACATCATATTCTACCAGATCCTTGTAGTTTAAC